>NC_053163.1:116113519-116128519 GCF_016835505.1 Polypterus senegalus
TCACAAAACTGGTAAGACTGTTGGCATCCTGTTCTGCTTTGCTTCATCATCTGTGACACATCATGGTTACAGTGTATACTTGGACTAATTAACGGGTGAACCACTTAGAATGTTCCATTATTTTAAATACATCTTTATTGGGTTGTCCCTGGAATGGTATTTATTTGGGAATTAGGTTTGATATTCCACAGTTTTATCATATTATGAGTATTGTTCAAGAAAAAGCAGGTTAATGAGTGGTGTTGAACTTTTTTTCTGCGTTGCTATGAGGATTAGATTTCAATTTATGTTGTATTCACAATGGCCTTAGGTTTGTTGTCCATTTGTAATTGTGTAAATAATTTCAAATACATCTTAACTTTAAATAACCCAGCAATGTGGATTGCAAGCTACATAATGCATAATCTCAAAACAAAGTTATGTAAATCATTACAGATAAGAAAAAGTTAAAAGATTTTGAGTGATTATTGTCAGCAAAAACTTATTGTCTGCACTTTCAACATAAGCATGTATGCTTTTGAGGTAAAGTTTATAATATCACAGAAAGTAAACAATTTAGCAGTGATAAAGCTGCCCTTTTCTGTTTGTAGTATTCTCGTGCTTGCTCTTCATTCTCTTTCTGTTTATTCTGTTGTGTACAGTACAATCACCTCTAATAATTTTTGTCCATATTGGTATGTTTTTTAGGTTAGTGATGAAATGAATGACGGGCTTGTATGTGTAATAAAATTCTGTTTACTTGACAATTGCATCATAATAATCAATGCTGCACATCTCTCTGGCACACTGACACTGAGTACTTTCAGCCAATGAATTATTTAGTAGAAGCATGTCAAAAAATGCTACTGGGGCTCCTTTATACCAACAGCAATTTTCTTCTTCATCAGCAATAATGCCTCACTGAGATTGTGACAGCCAAGTCAGAATGTTTCTTTTTTCGATTTGTCTTGCTTTATAATCATTCTGATGTGTATTCAGACAAAAGTCTGTCTATCTATTGAAATGTGTTTTACATTGATGAACTTTATCACCATCCAGAAAGTGATGTCTTTTTGTGTAGACTTGTATGAGGACTTTCTGTAATTTATTTCTTTAGGATTTTGTCCAGAGTGAAGTTAAATGAATTTCAGCTTTAACAAATGTTTTGGTAGTTAAAGAGGCACACCTGTGTGCACAATTACTCATTGATACATGTATTGTTTATTGTTAAACTAACAGTATATACAAATGTAGTACATTATGCTGGCATCTACTGAAACCATCTGAATATTTAATAATAACCTGGCAGGGATTTTTTTTTTTTTTATCATATTCTCCTCAAAATATGTCCAACTTAATCTCCAAGTGCAACATTTAGTAAAGAGATATGGATGTTTTCCACTTGCAAAAGATCGCACATTACAGGTATTCTTTTATTTACTAGTATTTGTGGTGCCAGGTGGCACTGTGGTGCAGTGGTAGGGCTGCTGCCTTGCAGTAAGGGGACCTGGGTTTGTGTTCTGGGTCCTTCCTGTGTGGGTTTCCTCCGGGTGCTCTGGTTTCCTTTCACAGTCAAAAGACATGCAGGTTAGGTGGATTGGCAATCCTGCCTTGCACCTTATGCTGGCTGGAATAGGCCCCAACACCTCCGCAGCCCTGTTCAGGACGAAGCGGGTTAGAGAATGACTGACTGGTTTGTGTTGCCTCTTCATTTTTATTATGTGTATAGTGTTTCTCCTCATGTTATGTTTTATTGTGCGCTATTGCATTTATATTGTTAAAAAATGGATTTTTCCAGTAAAGCTAACACCAAGGAGCAGAGCATGCATTTGTTGCTGCGCCTATATTTCTTGCGTGCATTTCTCGGCACACTTTTGTCCCATGTGCTTAAATTTTACCATCTTTTATCCATTTTTCTCAGTCACTAAAAAGGAAAACTTTTATATAGTAAATGTGGAAACTGTGGTGAGGGGAGTGCTCAGCTGTAGGAAAGATAGCACTTGGGCATACTGAGAATGATACACTTTAAAGGTAGATGCTAAATTAAGAGCTGAAGAATGTTTATCTTTGGGCAGGATACTAGTCATGATGATTGTTGCAGGGTAGAGAGACACTATTTAAACATTATAAATTGGAATATATCTGGAGATCAGAAAATAACAGTGGCAATCCAGCTTTGTTTCTCCTCCAACACTGATCTCCTCCATACAGTCAGTCTTCCAGCTTAATTATGTACTGGACTTAAGGAAAGGCCATTATTACTGCACCTGGGGTCAGATTTATAAATAAAAAATTTGATGGGGAAAGCTTGTATGTGTATGTGTATGTGCGTGTGTGTGTGTGTGTGTGTGTGTATATATATATATATATATATATATATATATAGATATAGATATAGATATACTGTATATATAATGTGTGTGTGTATGTGTGTATATATATATATATATATATATATACATACAGTGGTGTGAAAACTATTTGCCCCTTCCTGATTTCTTATTCTTTTGCATGTTTGTCACACAAAATGTTTCTGATCATCAAACACATTTAACCATTAGTCAAATATAACACAAGTAAACACAAAATGCAGTTTTAAATGATGGTTTTATTATTTAGGAGAAAAAATCCAAACCTACATGGCCCTGTGTGAAAAAGTAATTGCCCCTGAACCTAATAACTGGTTGGGCCACCCTTAGCAGCAATAACTGCAATCAAGCGCTTATGATAACTTGCAATGAGTCTTTTACAGCCTGAAGGAATTTTGGCACACTCATCTTTGCAGAATTGTTGTAATTCAGCTTTATTTGAGGGTTTTCTAGCATGAACCGCTTTTTAAGGTCATGCCATAGCATCTCAATAGATTCAGGTCAGGACTTTGACTAGGCCACTCTAAAGTCTTCATTTTGTTTTTCTTCAGCCATTCAGAGGTGGATTTGCTGGTGTGTTTTGGGTCATTGTCCTGTTGCAGCACCCAAGATCGCTTCAGCTTGAGTTGACGAACAGATGGCCGGACATTCTCCTTCAGGATTTTTGGTAGACAGTAGAATTTATGGTTCCATCTATCACAGCAAGCCTTCCAGGTCCTGAAACAGCAAAACAACCCCAGACCATCACACTGCCACCACCATATTTTACTGTTGGTATGATGTTCTTTTCTGAAATGCTGTGGTCCTTTTACGCCAGATGTAACGGACATTTGCCTTCCAAAAGTTCAACTTTTGTCTCATCAGTCCACAAGGTATTTTCCCAAAAGTCTTGGCAATCATTGAGATGTTTCTTAGCAAAATTGAGACGAGCCCTAATCTTCTTTTGCTTAACAGTGGTTTGCGCCTTGGAAATCTGCCATGCAGGCCGCTTTTGCCCAGTCTCTTTCTTATGGTGGAGTCGTGAACACTGACCTTAATTGAGGCAAGTGAGGCCTGCAGTTCTTTAGATGTTGTCCTGGGGTCTTTTGTGATCTCTCGGATGAGTCGCTCTGCGCCTTGGGGTAATTTTGGTCCGCCGGCCACTCCTGGGAAGGTTCACCACTGTTCCATGTTTTTGCCATTTGTGGATAATGGCTCTCACTGTGGTTCGCTGGAGTCCCAAAGCTTTAGAAATGGCTTTATAACCTTTACCAGACTGATGGATCTCAATTACTTCTGTTCTCATTTGTTCCTGAATTTCTTTGGATCTTGGCATGATGTCTAGCTTTTGAGGTGCTTTTGGTCTACTTCTCAGTGTCAGGCAGCTCCTATTTAAGTGATTTCTTGATTGAAACAGGTGTGGCAGTAATCAGGCCTGGGGGTGGCTACGGAAATTGAACTCAGGTGTGATACACCACAGTTAGGTTATTTTTTAACAAGGGGCAATTACTTTTTCACACAGGGCCATGTAGGTTTGGATTTTTTTTCTCCCTAAATAATAAAAACCATCATTTAAAAACTGCATTTTGTGTTTACTTGTGTTATATTTGACTAATGGTTAAATGTGTTTGATGATCAGAAACATTTTGTGTGACAAACATGCAAAAGAATAAGAAATCAGGAAGGGGGCAAATAGTTTTTCACACCACTGTGTATATATACTGTATATATATATATACACTAGACATTAAGCCCATTACAATAACGGGCGCTAGAACAGTAGTGAACATTAGTAGGAACAGTCTATATTAAATGGCAAGGGACCTTGTATGTGGCTTTAATATGCGTCACTGTATTGTGTGCCTTTAATTTTCTCTCACAGTAATACTGGTTTGTATTTCCATAAAATGCCTGTAGTTTTGTCTGACAGTAATACAGTGGAACCTCGGTTCACGACCATAATTCATTCCAAAACTCTGGTTGTAACCCGATTTGGTTGTGTACCGAAGTAATTTCCCCATAGGATTGTATGTAAATACAATTAATCCGTTCCAGACCATATGAACTGTATGTAAATATATATTTTTTTAAGTTTTTAAGCACAAATCTAGTTAATTATACCATTGAATGCACAGCGTAATAGTAAACTAAATGTAAAAACATACGACCTGCTCGCTAAAAACACTTTTTTGTTTTTTACATGAGTTTTAAGCACAGTGAAAAAAATGAACATTTGAAAAATCCGGAATTTAATAAACAACCAAGAAAAGTAACGTTGCAATAATGCACGCGCGCGCCTGTGTGTGTGTGTCTCTCTCTCTCTCTGTGTCTCTCTCTCTCTCACGCGTATGTGTCTCGCTTAAGCGAGCGCCTCTGTGTGTGTGTGTGTGTGTCTCTCTCGCCTGCGTCTGTGTGTCTGTCACGCGCGCGCCTGCGTGTGTGTGTGTGTGTCTATCTCTCACGCACACACCTGTGTGTGTCTCTCTCTCTGCACACACAGGGAATGCACAGGAAGAGACTGAATACGTGCCGTGTGGCCCCGCGCATGCGCAGTTCACCAGAAGACACACACGGACACCTGGATGCACACAGGGGTTTTATTAAAGAGGATATACAGTACTGTGTATGTATGTACACACCCAACCGGTTACATATGGCAATTCTGACCCATCCTTTTGCAATATTTTGGACAAAGTGGGAAATGACGACACCCTTGATCAAAAAGGGAAATTCAGCCAAATTAGCTAAACAATGATTCATGCATATAATAATTTATTTCAGTGTGTGTTGATGGGACAAACCTATTTGACCTCAAAAGTGATGAATATGATGTACAGACTATTTTAGGTTCATTTTTAAAGGGGGCAATGCTATCTATTTGTACTGAAGAACTTTTTTTTTTTCCATCAGTTTATATTGGCTACCTGTTGTAGTATGAAAAGCTTATAAACCAAAGCCCAGTATGTGTGCTATAGGTATGATCATTCTGTGCATAAAGAAAACTGTCAATTTTATGTGTTATAGTCTATTTATATCTTAATGGTTTGACACAACAAAGCTTGTTGGGCACTGCTTGATGACTATGAAAATGGTCATATACAAAGGTAACAAGTTTTAGGGATAATTTATCCAGTCAGATTTATTTGCTCCTGATGATGGCTGACTTATGAACTGATTTAGACCGTCAAGAGCTATTTTGTCATTTTCTTAGAACTATGTACTGAGATTGCCTCGATTTTTGAAAGACGGACTTCCCGAAATCAGGTTATGCCTGTTCATGTTTTAACAATCACATTGTTTTGCTCAAAATTTCAGTAATGAACTACAAAGTAGATGTTTATTTGTGCTGCTTTTTAATAGCAGTATTCCCTTTACATAGTAGCAGTTAAAATATTTCTTGTGAATCTCATCTTAAACATTACTGTAATGTAATCAAGTCAAATATAAAACCCAAAGCTACTTTCCACTGCCATTGCAGTAATGTTTTATCTAGTTTGTTATAGAAAAACAAGTTATCCTCAGAGTCCAGAGCCACGATCATAACATTATAATAACAGGCACCTTCCGAGCAATGGCAAGTTAACATTTCTAAATTTGTTTTCTTTTTTATCTGAACAGATACCAGCAGAATCATTTCCTTTAATTATGGAGCAGCATAAACAGTCTGTGTTCTGTAGGAACTCTTTGAGGGCTAATATTTTTTCCAAAAAACTCAGTTTTCTGAAAAGTGCACAAAGCAATGATTTCATACGTAAATCAAAATAAAACAACTGTTGCTGCTTGTTATGCCTGCTGTCGGTGCCTGTTTGCAGTGTGCGGCAGCAAACAGATTTTTAAAGGAAAAAAAAAACAATAGGGATTGGAATCATCTGATCATCCATCCATCCAACCAGCTATATCCTAACTACAGGGTCACAGGGGTCTGCTGGAGCCAATCCCAGCCAACACAGGGCACAAGGCAGGAAACAAACCCTGGGCAGGGTGCCAGCCCACCGCAGGGTGCACACACACACACACACACACACACCAAGCACACACTGGGGACAATTTAGAATCGCCAATGCACCTAACCTGCATGTCTTTGGACTGTGGGAGGAAACCAGAACACCTGGAGGAAATCCACGCAGACATGGGGAAAACATGCAAACTCCACGCAGGGAGGACCCGGGAAGCGAACATGTACATTTGCTTTCTCAATTTTTTTATTTTTAATAATTTTGCAAAAATCTCAAACTTTTTTCACATTGTCATTATGGGGTGTTGTGTGTAGAATTCTGAGGAAAAAAATGAATTTAATCCATTTTGGAATAAGGCTGTAACATAAAAAAAAGTGGAAAAAGTGATGCGCTATGAATATTTTCCGGATGCACTCTATTTCAATAGAAAGTAATGGTTTATAATTTATAAAACTTTGCATGGATTTGAGCATGAAAATATGCATATTCCAAAAAACAGGAAAATGCTTATGCCCAAAAAAAACAAATTTATATAACCAGGTGTATGCATATTATTATGCATTCTACATTTATAATTCACAATCATCTTGTAAATATGCATACATCATTTCACCTTGAACCCCTCCCGGTTGAAACCCTGAAACAACCATAAATGGACTATTCTAATGAACCTTATACATATGCTATCACTGTGCTGTAGACCTTCTTTGGCTTATACAGCAGCCTCCCACCTGACACGTAGTGCACCCTGAACTGTACTGAAGCACCTCTCCTCTGCGTTCTCAGGGTTTGGGAAAGGCATAAAGTCCACATGTAATGGCACATGTAATGACATAATTGCTGGCAATGAATAGTTTAGGCCATATACAATACTTGGGGTTCGGCCAGTTACTTTACCATCAAGCCAGCCATCATATACTGCATCATCAGAAAGTCATCTGATCAACACTACTTTGCCACAAAATAAACAAATCATGGGGTGATGCAGGCCACCAAGGCACAATGAGTCAATCTCATTTTAGCATCACAGATGACTTGTACATTATTGGAATGTAACTGGTTTATAAAAGTAGCGTTGTTCTCGTTAGGTGCCCTTATTGCAATATGAGTGCTCTCAATTGCCATGATTAAATTAGTAAAACTTGACACTGCTGCAAATTTCCCTTTTTATGTTGGCATGTGCTAGCAAACCATAATGGAAACTGAACGTAGTGCCTCATCAGTAGTTTATGGCTTCCAGCACAATGGGCATAATAAAGCTGAAGCCTTGCTGAGATATTCCTGGCCTGTTTTTTTCCTTCAATGTATCAACTAGATATTCATAATTCTTGAGGTGCAATTGTAAATATGGATCACCATTTTAGTAATGCAGGACTTGTTTCTTACCAAAACTTACACTGTATGACACATGAAAACCAATAGTAAACACGGTACTTGACACAGATTTGCATATTTAATTTTGTTGTGGCATGCTTCATACACTGCAGGCAAGGATGTTTTTGGAACAAAAATATTTTCTACCTGAGATGTTGTATCTTGGGTTGAGCATTTTAACCAGTTACTTAGATTTGCATCATATCCTTGGCCAAACTATATGTAACCGCATCAGTTGTTTCCATCCAGCGTTTGCTCTTTCTGTCATATTGAGCGCAACTTAAGAATTGTATCCCAGTTTATCATTTACTACACCTATTGAGTCATTCCCATCCTAATTTTATTCTACAGTTACTGCCAGTCTGCATAGTCCTATGCAAGTTTGTCAGGCATATCCTCATCTGGGCACACATTCACACTGTAAGATCCACAGACCCCGCAAATCTTAAAACATACTGTAACTCATCCCCCAAATGGTCTAGTACTACTCCCACAGAACAAGTCCAACCTAAATCGTATTCTGCCTTTATGATCAGGATACCTATATTTCCTTGAACAATAAATTTTGCTTTCCTTTCCTTCAAGGCCAAAAATTTCTGAGTTTTTTTTCTGATTAAATTGAGTCATTTCACTAAGCCTTCCAAAACAATTTAGCCTCATACTATTGTCTAGATCAGTGTTTCCCAACCTTTTTTCTTTGATGGCACACTTTTTGTAACCAAAAACATCCCAAGGCATACAACTATTTTACTAACCACAAACACATTATATCTCATACGTGTGCTCAACTGTCCAATAGAGCGAGATTCCCAGAAAAGCTGGTAAAAAGGAGTTCCGAGATCATCATTCGCAGACACGGCACTTAGTGAACACCTTGCTAGTATCTCCCAGCTGCTTTGTTCCTTTGCTTGCTCATGTCTGCCTCAGAGGTAACTTATATGCCCCCTATCCACTGGTCCTGACAGATTCGCTGGCAACCACACACCCTGGCAATTGGATTCTAGCAGACTGGAGATGCGTCTGCAACATAGTGATCATGGAGCAAGCTTCTCCAAGTAGTCCTGTCCTTTTCCTGTCTTGACCACCTGCAGAGCTAGTCCCTCTCTGGTTCGCTACACAATTATTTCCACAGCACACTTGGGTAGCTCTCATGGAGCAGCATTGTGCCATGTCACACTGATTGAAAAATGCTGCTCTAGAAGACTGGCTACTTTTAATGGTGCCTGCATTTTTCAGAAAAATGTTTTAGGTCTCAAACCTTATCGTTGCCCACAACACTTCAGTACCAACACTTTGAAACAACAAACAGGAAAAGCAAAAAAAGGCATTTCTTACACCACATCCAGTTAGCCAACTCCATTTCTTAAAACAAGGGTTGGAAAAAGTCCATGTGTAAGCTTGTCCTTGATCACTTGCCTGCTGCTGAATTCTTATGTCAGGTTGTCAGGTCCAAACTCTCTTTTTTTTTTTTTTTTTTCTTCATCAAGTGAATGATTTGTGAAGGAGTGTTTCAATAAAGAAATAGACAAAGTTCCTTAGATTTCTGAATTTCCACCTGAAGTTGGCATGTCCTTAAAGTCGCACTCTCTTGTCTGTATTTACCTTATGGCTGGTGTGAACTGTGAACCAGGAACATGAAATTGTTCATCGACAATTGTTGGCGATAATTGGCTGATTTTCACTAAAAAAAAGACTTGATTATTGATTGTTAAAAAGGCTAATCACAATAAATATTTTCAGTCCCTGCTTTTCTAAGGTTTACAGTTATTTAATTGTAGTGCTTCTTTATGCAAAGTACTATGGTAGTTGACCCAGCACACCGTCTTTCTTTTGCAGCAAACTTCCTTCAGTGTAAACAAAGAGCAGGGAGTGAACACTTTTTTTTATTAGTGAGAGGCGATTGGTAAATTACTTAACTAATCCACTTTAAAGAAAGTGGAGTAATAAACTGAAATAAAAAGTATTGGAGAAATTGTCCTGTGCAACTAGACAAACAACAAGAAAAGCTACATTAAGGAATTCAGACTTTTTTAATTTGTCCTTTAAATTAAAATCGACACCACTTGAGTTTGGACAGCGTGCTTATTTAAAATATAGCAGCTTACTCTTTTAATTGGAAAAAAGAAAAGATAAAAGACGAATTTGAGATTGCTGCTTAGTAAACAATAGGCTTCTTTTTTTTTCCAAGATTTGTGCTGTGTTTATTATTTGTTGCTGTGTGTCATATAGCATAAGTTTTGGTAAGAAACAAGTAGTATATAATTAAAATGGTAATCCATCTATATATATATCCATCCATCCATTTTCCAACCCGCTGAATCCGAATACAGGGTCACGGGGGGTCTGCTGGAGCCAATCCCAGCCAACACAGGGCACAAGGCAGGAACCAATCCTGGGCAGGGTGCCAACCCACTGCAGGACACACACAAACACACCCACACACCAAGCACACACTAGGGCCAATTCAGAATCGCCAATCCACCTAACCTGCATGTCTTTTGATTGTGGGAGGAAACCGAGCCCGAGGAAACCCCACTATATATATATATATATATATATATATATATATATATATATATATATATATATATATATATATATATATATATATATATATACTAGCAAAATACCCGCTCGCAGCGGAGAAGTAGTGTGTTAAAGAAGTATTGAAAAAGAAAAGGAAACATTTTGAAAATAACGTAACATGATTGTCAATGTAATTGTTTTGTGTATTTGGCGGCAGCGCCACGAAGTTGTTTTCGCAGCTGCATCAGAAAATGTACCACCATCGCCTGACACGCCTCCCTTTTACTGTTTTCTCACAGCTTGGATTGCTGCTGTCATATATATACACACACACACACACATACATACATACATACATACATACATACATACATACATACATACACATATATATATATCTATCTATCTATCTATCTATCTATCTATCTATCTATCTATCTATCTATCTATCTATCTATCTATATCTATATATATCTATATCTATATATCTATATATATATATCTATATATATATCTATATATATATATATATATCTATATATATCTATATCTATATATCTATATCTATATATATACATACCTATCTACATCATATATTCACACATATACATACATACACACACACAAATTATATATATATATATATACACATACAAATACTTGTGTGTATGTTTGTATGTGTCTATATGTGTGTGTATAGGTTTGGTCACTGAGTGCAAGGGAAAAATAATAAATTATAGTCTATAAGTTATTAAACAGTAAAACATTAACGTTTTAAGAAGTACAGGTACATTGAAATTACATTTTCTATGTGAACGTTCAAATTTGTGCCTCGCCTCGATTGTGAATCGCCTTAATATTATTTTGCGTGGTGTAGAAAAGGGGTCCCGTGTTTGCACTTGTCTGGGCTATAGCGCAGGGGGAGGATGAAAAAAATTAAAAGTGCTCACTTTGACTTTAGGCAGAAGCGCAGTCAGCGTCTCAAAGGCCGGCACAGCTATGCACGCGCGCTGGCTGCTCGACTTTGCTGGGCAGGAGACCCCAGTTTGCAGACACGTTCATGATATCAAAAGTCTCAGCTCTTTGAGGTCATTCATATATATATATATATATATATAAATACCCGCCTCGCAGCGGAGAAGTAGTGTGTTAAAGAAGTAATGAAAAAGAAAAGGAAACATTTTAATAATAACGTAACATGATTGACATTGTCATGAGTGTTGCTGTCATATATATGCCTGCCTAAATAAGTCACCCTCACTTTGCTCTTACTTTTTTACCGTTCATTTAATCATGGCTAGTGGCGGAAAAATTATAAAATGGAAGGAGGATGGCTTTACCAAAACAATTATTGATGGCGAATCGATTATTCATAAAGCTTGAATTGGTGATCTGTTTTTCTGTGTTAACCTCATATTTTTTCATACTTCTTCTCAAACTAAGGTGGTGCGAGGGTAAAATGAATCAGGATGCGCTGATCAATGTAATCCGTGTACCAGGAAATCATGCATTGACAAAAGCTCCCCTTTGCTTTTAATGCAAAGTGTGATTAAATGCATTATTTTTTAACGCGTTATGGAGCACATGCATCGAAGCTTCTCGGCTGTGCTTGTGCTAAGAACGTAACATGATTGTCAATGTGACCTTTTGTAAGTAGTGCCTGGAGGATTCAGTGTGTAGAAACTCTATAGAGACAGCGTGTGTATTAACTTGTGGATTTTTCTGTGAGTATTTGGTGGCAGTCTGAGGAAGTTGCTTCGGAAGACAGCGTTAGCCGCGGAGCTCAGCTCAGAGCAAAATGAGGTGGGAGGGGAGATGATGACGTGACTCCCCCACCCGCCTTAACTGTCAATCCCCCACTAACACAGTCTCTCGGAATTTGCATAAGCACACCCCTTCACCTACAATTTTAACTTAGTTACAAAGTGATCAAAACTCGCTTATATCCCGCGCCCTCTCATTAAACTTGTATCCCGATTACCTGTGTGTATGTGAAACACCAGCGGTAGCCTGTCTATGAACTTAATTTAAAGTTTAGGTTTACACCGTGCTTTCTTTCCGAGCTGGCAACACTCATGAATATATGGTAGTATATGTCACTCGCTCGCTTCTTATTGTTTCGCTGCCTTCTCAATTATATAATGCATGTTTTCTTGAGCGCTTTTTTGAGGTCTTCCTGGTTTTCTATGTACTGCGTGATTACGTGGGAGGCGTGATGATGTCACACCGAAACTCCCCCACGCGTTGAAGCTCATCTCCATTACAGTAAATGGAGAAAAACTGCTTCCAGTTATGACCATTACGCATAGAATTTCGATATAAAACCTGCCCAACTTTTGTAAGGAAGCTGTAAGGAATGAATCTGCCAAATTTCAGCCTTCCACCCACACGGGAAGTTGGAGAATTAGTGATGAGTCAGTGAGTGAGTCAGTGAGTGAGTGAGGGCTTTGCCTTTTATTAGTATAGATATATAAAAAATAATTCATTAAGGGCACACAAGACAGTGAGCCCCGCCCACCACCTCTAAGACCATGAGATACACTCGACAGAACCCCGCCTGCCAACTTTTACTAAGGGCAAGCAAGACAGAGAGCCACGCCCACCAAAGCAGGCCTGCCAACTCACAGAGCCCCGCCCACTAACTCTTAGACCATGGGATACGCACAACAGAGCCCCGCCCGCCATCTCTAATCCTACTTTCGCGTCCACAGTCGCTCTCGATCAACCAGCAATAATTAGCAAACAAAGATAACTAGTAGTAACAGTGCAAAATTCACAATTGGTATGCCAGTTTGAAAAGATAAGTTTTAAGGGTAGTCTTAAAATGTATTACTGAATCCAGCCGATGTATATGAGTGAGAAGAGAATTCCCGAGTTGAGGAGCACTATGAGAGACGCTCAAGCTCCCATAGCACAGAGTTTGATGTGTGGTACAGAAAGTACAGCTGCAGATGAGAACTGGAGTGAGTGAGACAAGTGTCAGTCTGTAGGAGATCAGTGAAGTTGTGGAGAGCTTCAAATATTAAGAGCAGTATTTTAGTATTGTATTCTGTAGTTAACAGGAAGCCATTGAAGTTGAGAGAGAGTAGGTGTATGTTCAGTGGATTTAGAACAGCAGGTTATTACCCTGGCAGCAGAATCTATAATAATAAAAGGCAAAGCCCTCACTGACTGACTCACTCACTGACTCATCACTAATTCTCCAACATCCCGTGTAGGTAGAAAGCTGAAATTTTGCAGGCTTATTCCTTACAACTTACTTACAAAAGTTAAGCAGGTTTAATTTCGAAATTCTATGCGTAAAGGTCATAACGATCAACAACGTCCGCCATATTGAACTTTCTTATTCATGGCCCCATCTTCACGAAATTTGGCAGGCGGCTTCCCTGCACTAACCGAAACCAATGTACATACTTATTTCGGTGGTATGACGCCACTGTCAGCCGCCATATTGAACTTTCCAACATCACTAATTCTCCAACTTCCCGTGTAGGTAGAAGGCTGAAATTTGGTACTTATTTCGTTGGTATGACACTACTGTCGGCCGCCATATTGAACTTTTCAACAGTCTTTGTTACTTATGGGCCCATCTTCAAGAAATTTGGTACGCGGGTTCCCAACGCTAACTGAATCCTACTTACGCATATATATATCCCATAGCCTGCAGCTCGGTCACGCGTGTGAGGGGGCGTTGGGTCCCCCATTCCAACGCCTCCCACGTTGTTGGCTGCCTGCCTGTATAAGGCCGTCCGTCGCTCCAGTCTCTTCATTCCCTTCCTTGCTTCGCCATGGGATTCACGTCTCTCTGCTGATAACTACAGCCTTTTTATTTAATCCACGGCTTCTCCACTGTTTTGTTGTTCATTTATTACGATTATAGTTATACACTGTGTGCACAATTATTAGGCAAGTTGTATTTTTGAGGATTAATTTTAATATGGAACAAACACAGTGCTATCAGTCAATCCAAAATGTTAATAAACCTGAAACCTGAATGTTTCACAACGGAAATGTGAGTGTGAACATCATCAGGGGAATACATATGTGCGCACAATTATTAGGCAACTATTAGTGTGCAGATTTATTATGCAACTAAAGGAAAATGAAAATTTTCCCATCTCACTTGTTTATTTTCATCTGTTATAGTGAGAATAATAAACAAACACCTCAAAATTTACAAATAAACATCTCTGACATTTCAAAAAAAATAAATCAATCAATCAATGACCAATATAGCCACCCTTCTTTCCAATAACAGTCATAAGCCTTTCCATTCATGGAGTCTGTCAGTTTCTTGATCTGTTGACGATCAGCTTTTTGTGGAGCAGTGACTACAGCCTCCCAGACACTCTTCAGAGAGGTGTATTGTTTTTCTCCCCCGTAAATCTAGCGCTTAAGAAGTGCCCACAAGTTCTCGATAGGGTTTAGGTCAGATGAGGAAGGGGGGCCATGTCATTATTCCTTCATCTTTAAGGCCTTTACTGGCTGGCCACGCAGTGGAGAACTTCGATGCAAGTGATGGAGCATTGGCCTGCATAAAAATCATGGTCTTCTTCCTGTATCACTGTTTGAAGAAAGTGTCTTCAAAAAACTGGCAGTAGGTTTGGGAGTTGATTTTGAGTTCATCTTCAATGCAAAAAGGTCCAACTAGCTCATCTTTAAAAATACCAGTTCATACCAGTACCCCACCTCCACGTTGGAGTGGAGCTCTGTGCCCATTACTGATCCACAGGACCATCCATCTGGTCCATCAAGAGTCACTCTCATCTCATCGGTCCATAAAACCTTTGAAAAAATCTGTCTTCAGATATTTCTTG
>NC_053163.1:116133519-116176019 GCF_016835505.1 Polypterus senegalus
TCCTTTAATTTTTCATTACTTCTTTAACACACTACTTCTCCGCTTCGAAGCGCGGGTATTTTGCTAGTGAAGGAATGAAATTTCCCTCAACAATTTGGTTAGCACCAAATGACGTCATTTGAAATGCGCTGTTGTACTTTCGAATGTTGTTCAAGAAATGCTCACTTTGAGGATGTTCACCATTTAACAGACCCTCAAGAAGGTCAGGAAGCTTATGTAAAGGAGTAAGAGAGACTTTACCAGCATTACAGCACAAACCAGGAGACTCGCAGGCTATGAGAAGCATTTTATTGTCTTATGTCATATGTATAAAGAATAAATATTTTTGTACAAACGACCGCACCCACACGTGCAGGTGCGACTCGCTCCAATCACCTCATTAACTCCCAGTGGTCATGCAGTCGTGCCCACGGAGAACGACACGGCTATACGGATTTAATCAGGCAGAGGTGTTGGGTTCAAGGGCTCCTGAACAGCAATGGGAGCATGGAGTCGAACCCGCATCGTCACATTTTGGTGGCAGCTTTGGGATGAGCTGGCAGTGGGGACCAAAGAAGAGATAGAAATGAGCCAGAGGGATTGATTCCAGATTTAATGAAGAACCCATGGACCCAAACCAGAGGAGGACATTTTTAAAGGACTGAGCTTTTATAATGGACATTTATTTATTGTTTGCTTTTATGGTCTTTTTAAAAGTTCTTATTCTTTTAAATGTCCCTGTTTTACAAACGGAGCTTGGGTTGGTTTTATAATGGGATTGTTTTTAGTGCTTTTATTTGTTTTACTGCAGTAGTAGAGTGGCCGAGCCGCGGACCTGGGCCGCCAGTTGCACTGGGTTGGGAATGGTGTGGAACCTACTCAAGCAACTGGGGCTTTAAGAGGGGAGGTATGTGGTATAGCGGGTCCGCGGCCTCCGAAAAAAAGTCAGGTTTTTCTAAATCCTAATATTTACTAGTTAAACTTAATGTGTTCAGTAAGGAGGAGCGCATTCTACAGCAAAATTAATAACAAGGTGCTTAACTAAGTGGATGGATGTAGAATGCTGAGCTCACAATATTACAGAACAGAGAGATGCATGAAAGCACAGTGTCTTAAAGCAATGATATAGATGCATGAACACATTTATTTATTTCCTCTGTTGAGTTAGTTTTACAAATGTTGTTCGGTACAAGATGTGCTCCAATTGCTTGTGGACTGCTTATGATCAATCATCTTGAAAAGGGACATAGATCGCAACACTTTCTTTTAAGTGTCACTTTATCATTTACTTTGTTTTTAGTTAATGACAAGCTGGCCGTTGCCAGATCTGAAGCATGTTCGTTTCAACTATCACATGAGCACGTTAACGTGACACTGGGGCAGTTCACTCTGGCTTCTTAAAGAATTTCTTTCTTTTTTTGTGAAATGAGCATGCTATCAGAATCCTGTATGTACCAATAGTTTTGTAAACGGTGTTCTTAATCTTTCACTACACAGTCCCTTCTAGGGGTTTGCTGTATTTCCAGTTTAGGCAAAAGTTACTGTCATATGTGTTGATGGGCATTTCTATATGGAAAAGATTTCTTGTATATTGTTTTTTGTTAAAAAAATTTGTTTTTAAACATAAATGAGGTAGTGTGGATGTAGCATCAGTCATCATTGGTACTGTAATGATCAATGCCTTGCATCCAGCAGTTGCACTGCTTATCTCTGCATGGAAATGTAACTGCCATCATTAGGTGCTAATGCATTCACATGCACCCTAAAAACAATAGCGTGCATATTTGATAAAACACATACTGCTATTACAGGCAGTATTCGTATCCAATGTATGCCCCTCTGAGTTATTAGCTTTTGACTTAACTCGATCATACTGACATTTTTAGTAAATTATTTCACCCATAACATATCAGTTAAAGAAAGCTTTAGTGATATCTTGCAATAACTTAATTGTTTTCTCACATTTAAAGATTTTCAACTTGTTTGCTTTTTTCAGTGGAAGATTGTGGTTTTATAATTTCTATTTCTTGACACATTATGTACATGGAAGTGGATTTGGCTGTTCTACACACAAAATAATTTAAAATTCTGATGTTCTGAGTGAGGCTATAATTTTATTATTCAAACTTCTCTATTAATATGTCACACAGAGGACAGATATTTATAGCTGTGTACTCCATCATTATTCAGTGGACAACTCAAGGTGTTTCTCGAAATGATGTGCTGGGAACTGAAGTCATGGACTTCGTAAAATATGTTAATATTTAATATTTCAGTTCAATTCCTCCTTTCAATTTGATGTATGGCTCTAAGCAAGTAACTTGCTTGAACATATGCCTGCACATACCTGTATATACTGTAAATGTTAACATTTTAAGTATAAACAAATGTATCTTTATCTTGTAAGTAACCTTGGATAAATATGTTAGCCATATATTGAATGGTGATTATTATGCTTAACAGCCAGGCCCCTGTTTAATTTTGCTATAAGTTTCCACTCCAGATTGGTTTTAACAAAATTTTAATTTTGTTTCATGCATTTCCATTAGTTTCTGACTTTGTGCATCACACTTGATATAACAGCTCTCAAGCCTTCTCAATTAGAGCTTGTCTTTGCTTTCATGGAAGGCTCAGACTGTTGCCTGTGTTGCAAATGCGATGTCCCCAAACACAGTACTTTATAGTCAAAGTGTTTAAATTACACTTAACACAATCCATTCAGGAAAATCGGTTACCAGCGCAAACTGTAGTAAGTTCGTACATCCTGCAGGTGGAAACAAATGCACTATAAAATGCACTTGGAAAACTCAAGCAATAGTGTTAAGTTGAAATACACAGAGCTCTCTGCCACAGAAGTAGGTCAAGTTGCTGGCCTACTGGTCTGTAGCAATAAAGAAGTGACAAAGAGCCAGAAGTCAGCATTTTGCAAAATATACAAACATTTTAGCTTATCAGAATAGCAAAAGCAGACAATTTAACCTCAGTAGTAGCATAGTTTAAGTAGTGTTTCGGTTCACTTTCCTTTTTTTTATTGAAATTATCTGAACATAAGTAATACACACTATATTGATCCAATCAAAAGAGAATGTGCTTCCCATAAATCCAGTGGTACTTAAAGTGCTTCAGATTGATGGCTAATTTTCCAGAGTCACAGATACTTTTTACTCAAGGGCTATGAAGGCATTAAATGCTGTTCATGTTGCAAAACCCTAGAGGGAAACATTAGGCAATGAATACCAGTAGAATGTGAAAAATATCTTGTATGTAAGGTATGAGGCATGTTTTACTTTTTTTCTTTAATATCCCATTTATAAATCTTTGTTTTTTTATAACTTTTAATATTTATATATTTTTATAGTTTTATGATTTTTTTTGTTGTTTTCCACTGATAGGTTGGCATTCAATTTTATTGAGTGTGTGTAATGACAATAAAGAGGTACTCATTCATTCAATCATACATTCAGTGGACAAGCTTTGGTCAATAATCACTTGTTACAGTATTCATTACAATTAACACATTTACCTTATTAAAGACATATATGAAAAAAAGTAAAATTCAAATAGTGTTGCTTTAGTTGCTTTTCAAAGCTCTAAATCTTAGCCATTAAGATAGTACAATAGCAGACAGCTTAAGAGTGCTGATGAGATGCATCACTGGCCCCATGGAGTAAAAGGATTGCAATTCTCAGAGTTTGGCTCTTTAAAGTGAAATTAAAATGAATTTAAAAGAGAGACCTGTGTAGTGAAGAAAGGACTGGAGAGGAACAGAGTCTAAAAAACTGTCAAGCAAGTTTAATGGGGTGATCACAAGAAGTAAAAGTTGTTACTGTAGTAAATGGCATAGCATTCATACTGTATGTATTAACAGTAACATGGTATTGTATTGCTTAATAAAACAGTTATGGTAATGTGGAGTGGCGGTGGAAGTGAGTAAAGGCACCTGCATCAAAAAAGCAGTGAAAGCAACATGCATAATGTATTCTTGTTGTTCATTAGTAATGTTCTCATTCATTAATCCTTTTGGCTCATTGTGAGCCTTCTCCATGTGCATGTGCTGGGTAAATAAAACAGTACAAATACCTTCCAGAAGAAAAACTAATGATGCACTCCATGATGGTGTTTTCAAACTGGGTTATTATCAATCTATGTTCATTTAGTTGAGCAAGCATTGGACAGCAGCCTGGCTGTTACAAACACTTGTCAAGCCAAGTAAATGTATAATGGACTGCCATACCTGAGCATTTTAATAATCGGTTTTCTCTGATAGGGTGACCACTGTTGGGGGTAATGCGTTAAAAGTAATGTGCCTTATGTTGTCAGATTACATTTTAAAGTAATCAGTAACTTAACACAATACTTATTTAAGTAAAAATACCTGCATTAAAAGAAAAAAAATTGCAAACAACCTATGCGTTATAATGGATGCTTGTTCCCGAACACTCCAGAAATCAAATATTACTGCCTTATTTAGCAGAAGTACTGCATTTTTTCTCACCGAACACTCCAGAAATCAAATATTACTGCCTTATTTAGCAGAAGTACTGCATTTTTTCTCACTTTGTCTGCTGTGGTTGGTAAACACCGTGTCCATATGTGCTCTGGTCATCTGTTGCCAGCTTATGATAAATAGGTTAAGCACATGTGCAGCAAGCAATCAAGTAAAAAGAAATTAGCTAAAGTTTTACGTATACATTTAATCCTACATGCGCTGAGGCGTAAATTTAATCCATCCAGTTTAGGGTCAGAGGGAGGCAGCACTTTCATTGCGGCAGTACCCATTGTAATGCAAAAAGAAAAACTCAGTGGATGGTATGCTAGTCCTTTGCAGGTCACAGTCACACAACCAAGCAGAAAATATTGTGCTTCGTGCCACCCAGTAACAGAAACCTGTAAATAAAATGTAACTTGACTAGTTTTAATCCAACTATTTCCTACAGAGATATGGAAACAATGTTGTCTGGTGGCGCAGTGGCCAGTATTCATACCAGGAATCATAAGGGGCCCAGATTGGAGATGGAAAAAGGGGATAAATGTTATTTATTTCACAGCAAGTAAAGGACTAGACATTTTTATAAAACAAGAAAATGATCAAACTTTGCTGTGTTTCTGGTTTCATGAAGATTCATACACAGGCTTAGGATATAATAGCAAATACTGGCCAGTGAAATGTGAAGTCTTTTATACAAAAGAACAACATGTAATGCAAAAGTACTAAATTGTATGTAATGCATTACATTTTATAAGTAAATATATAACATTTATTTGCATTTTATGTAATCCAGGAGCAAATAAATTAAGTTTCTGTAAAAGTAACATTCCTCAGCCCTAATGATAACCTTTTGGACCACACTTTGAGAATTACTATTGCATTACTAGTATCCTATCTGGTTTACTAATGTTATCATTAGCCAGTACCTAAATTAATCCACTCCTAATTTATCAGAGAAATTAACAATCACACACCTTATGCAGACATGTAATGCTTGGTCAGTTGGTGTCGGAAGGCCACATTTTTTATGTTTCGACTGTCCTTCAAAAAATTACCAGCATTACTAACAGTACTTTAAGAGACGGCTCTACAGCTCATGCATGCAACACATTTAAAGTATTTTACCAGCATGCATTTCTGTTTTGCAACTGCAGCAACAAAGCCAAACTATACAGTTAGAGGTATTACTTTAAATTATTACTAATATATTTAATTGTAAGGCTTTTTTTTAACCCCAGCTGTTGTGTTGTATTGGGCAATACTGATTAATTTGGTGTCATATGTGCCCTTTGTCCGTAATTATTTATTTCAATACTGACATTCAAGTCATAACGGTCATTAACCTACCTTGTCTTTTAAAACAACTGTCCACTCTCAAGTATTTTAGTTTATTACACAATTATTTTAATTTAACTTGTGCAGTATATGTTAGTATTTTCTTCATATTTGTTTGACAAGAAAGAGTGTGCGAGTTCTTTCTCATCAACAGTATTTTGAATAAATTTGAAATTATCAGTTAATTTATTTATGCTGAACTATGTCAGTACATGCATGTCCTTGTCCTTGTGACACACAAAAAAACAGTAAGTAGATTTATCTGGTGCACGTCAAAAGCGAAGTGACAGTGTTTATCTCATGACTGTGACTGAATAACTGACTGACTGGCAGTCAGCATTGTCTGCTTGGTGTTTCATTCTCCAGGACTGACTCACTGTATGACCCTGAGCAAGTTGTTTATCCTGCCAAAGTTTGCATAGCAGAAATAAGGACACAAATTATACTGTAGGTATTTTACTTGTAAGTAAGTTAATTTTAATTTGTCTGGTAAATGTATAATACAGTATAAGTGCAGTAACATAGAATAATATTTTAAAATACCATAGCTTTTCATCATTTATTAGCATTGTGAATAATTGCATAGAAATAGGTACCTAGTTTTTGGGAATTCTACATAAACATCAAAGATCTTGTCTACCGCATGTAATAAAAATTATGCATATTAGAAATGACCACAATTTAGGATTTATTTGATCAAATGAATTCTCGATACTCTGTCTGGGGCCCAAAGCTGAAACATATTCCTAGATTAATTGTTACTTTATACCCACTTTATTTCTTACAGAAGAACGGAAATAAGAATGATAGAAATGTGCAAATAACATTTTAAATCTTGAATTACTGTGCTTGGACAGAACTTTTGAAACTTAAGATCGTCTGTATTTATTTCTTTTATTTATTATTTTCTGACCAGCCAGAACAAAAGCCCAAGAGGGTCAATTATGAACTGCAGGCCACAATTGGGGTAGCTGTGGTATATTTGATACCCATGTATATATTACATATATATATATTACAAAAATATGTGTGAGCATTCAGTAAGATCACCCATTAGAGTAAGTGCTAAGAATTTCATTTGTAAGTTTTTGGTAGCTCTGTACTTAAACAGACATATTTTTTACTTGTTGTTTTGTAAAACTATTTGGTTCAAGTTAGTATATACATTTTTTTTTGCCCTGCACATGTTAGTCATTACATAGCACAGATGGAACAAATATTGGTTTGGTAGATTAGGACTGAAACCTCAGACATTGAGTTCATTGCAAATAGTCTGTACTTGATTGTGAATGTTCCATGCAAACTACTGTAGATTGGATTGCATTTGGAGAAAAAAACATTTATGTCAAAGGTAACAACACACGTAGTGGGAATTTATGACCAAACGATAATTGCATCTCTTGATCTAAGACCTGTGGCATATTTAAAGAACAAAACTGGTTGTTAGCAGTCTTGACTCTATCATCAGTTGTTTATTGTTTGAAGTTTTGTCTTGGTAACATATTTCAATGCAAATGTTGAGCTCAAATTCCTTCTAATGACAGCAGAAATTCTACTTCATTCATGGGAAATCTGTATTTCATTCTCATCATGCATATTGTGTAGTATTTAAGAAAAAAAGAAAAAAAGATGTCAGAACACAAAGTTCAATGGTTTTGTAGTGAAAGCTGTCCAAGTCTATAAAATTCAAAAGATTACAAAGGATATTTAACATTTTGTAAGTTAAGTTTTATTAAGTGGCTCTGAAAAGATTTGTGAAATATGTATTAATGATAAATATCAATATGTGGAAAATGAATAGACTAAACTGATGTTTAAAGAAGCAAATGAGCCAAAGTACAGTATATTTGCCACAAGCTCATTGGTCAGAAAAATAATACAGCAGAAGTAATGCTTGATGCTTGTATTATTTTTTTTGGGAAAAGTACTTGCTCAGATATGAACAGAGAGAGGCCACTTTTTACCTAAAAAAATATTTGATTGACTAGGTCTGCTGTTAAGAAAGAAATGGAAAGTCTTTCCTAATTGGCATCCTGAGCAGTACAAATGATACAATGTTAGTGCTTACATATAAGAATTTGAAGTTCACATGACAGTAATATGTGCAATATATTTAACAGGGTAAAATGTTAAAAAAAAATTGAGCTATACCTCAACCCCTTTTGTATGACAAGTATTTTTAAGTGAACTGAGGCAAAATTTACAGATACAAAAACATTTACCTCACTGATGATGACGTACGTAATACATGACTTTATAGTGCCTTACACTGGCTGGTAGTTTTCATTCCATACAATTTGCTAGTGACTGTAATGAGACATTTGCATCTTGTTAGTATAATTTTATGAGTTTTTGGCTTGACTTAAACCTTCATATCAGTGTCTAAGGGGAAGCTACAAAAGACCCTGCCTTTTGCCATTAGCTCACCATAAATGTCAACTTGGCAGTACAGCAATTTATAGAATTATTTTGTGGCAATATTTAAAGTGCTTTCAGAAAGTATTCAGCTTCCCTCACTTTTTAAACATTTTGATCTGTTTCAATACCTCAGAATGACAAACTGAAAACAAGTTTATGATTTTTTTCAGATTTATTACAGATAAAAAAAATTATCACATTTACACAAGTATTCAGACTCTTTACTCCATTCTCAGTTGAAGCACCTTTGATAGCAATTACAGCTTGGAGTTTTCTTAGGTAAAAGTGAAAAGCTTTGCATGCCTGGATTTGGAGATTTTCAGCCACTCTTCCTTGCATACCATCTCAACCTCTGTCAGGTTGGATAAAAAACCATTGGTGGATATCTATTTTCAGGTCTCTATAGACATGTTTGATTGAATTTAAGTCATAGACTCTGGCTGAGCAAGTCAAGGACATTCTGAGCGTGGACCCTAAGCCACTCCTGTGTTATCTTTGCTTTGTTGTCCTGTTGGAAGGTGAACCTTTGACCCAGTCTGAGATCCAGAGTGTTCTAGAGAGTGTTTTCATTAAGGATATCTCTGTACTTTGCTCTGTTCAGCTTTCTGTCAACCATGTCTAGTCTCCCAGTCCCTGTAGCTGAAAAACAACACCACACAATGATGCTGCCACGACTCTGCTTCACCATCAGAATGATATTTATTGTACAGGTGATGAGCAGTGCCTGGTTTTCTGTAGACATGATGCCTAGAATTGAGGCCAGACAGTTCAAACATTGTTTCATCAGACCAGGGAATCTTGCATTCTCGTAGTCTGAGAGTCCTTTAAGTGCCTCTTTGCACACTCTAAGCAGGCATTCAAATGTTGTCTGGCCAATCTGCTCTAAATCCCAGATTAGTGGAGTGTTGCAGTGGTAGTTGTCTTGGAAGCTTCTCTCATTTCCACACTGGTTCTCTGGCGCTCAGCCAGAGTGACCTTCCGGTTCTCTGTCACATTTGTTACCAAGGCCCTTCTTCCCCAATTGTTTAGTTTGGCCGGGCAGCCATATCTAGGAAGAGTCGTGGTTGTTCCAGACTTATTCAGTTGAAGAATTATGGACACCTCTGCGCTGTTGGGAATTATTCAGTGCTACAGAAATTTTGTAACCCTCTCCATATCTGTGTCTCAATGCAATCCTGTCTCTAAGCTCTGCAGGCAGTTCCTCATTTCTTGGTTTTTGCTCTGATATACATTGTCAGCTATTGTACCTTCTTTAGATAGGTATATGCCGTTCTTAATTACAGCCAATCAATTGACTTGACCACATGTGGACTCCAAACAAGGTGTAAAAATATTTCAATGATAATCAATAGAATGGGATGCACTTGAGCCACACTTCAAGTTTCATAGCAGTGGGTCTCATAAAATCATATTTTTTGCTTTTGTAGTGAGTGTTGTTTGATGAGAGGAAAAATTAATTTAAATGATTTCTACATAAAGATGCAACATAACAAAATGCAAAACAAATCAAGGGGCCTGAATATTTTCCAAAGGAAGTGTATTTTGGTGATGTCTGCTACCTTTTGGTTTATTTTATATTTGCTGTACCTAAATTTCAGAGTGGGATTGTGGATGTCCAGCCTATTATTAATAATTAAAACAAAAAGTTCAATTTGAAATAGTGAGAAAATCCCACTGCACTATTAAGACAAAAAAAAAACACTTTTTCATTATTGCCACTTTTTTCACTTTATAAGTAGTTGAAAGATAGAAATACCTGATTTGTGCATGTTTTGAGAATGTGATGATGTGACCAATCTCTTGTTATTTGAGTGAGTGACAAGATTATTGTCGTCTTAGTACAATGCCATACACCACTGCAATAAAAGATTGTATGTTTTGCGTTTTTCCTTGGGTTATTATGAACATGGCTACACTTGTCAGTCCAGCCATCTATATTCTGACTGATGTATCAAGTTAAGTGTTGTTGGAAATCTATGCCTATTCCAACTGCACTGGTCACTAGACAAGATCCAACCTTGGTGCCAACCTCACACATACAGTGGGGGAAATTATTGAATGTGTCAACATTTTTTTACTTAAATATATTTCCAATGAGGCTATTCACATGAAATTCTCACCAGACATTGGTATTCACTCAAGAAATCCACAAATATAAGGAATTCACAACATTAAAAATCCTAAATATAGGTATGTGTAATAAAGTGGAATGATACAGGGTGAAAAAGTATTGAATACACTAAGAAAAATCAGTACACCAAGGCAAAGAACCAGCTGAAATACGTAAGTAGTTAGAAAGTAGTTTCACTTCCTGTCTGTACAAATGAATATCCACACATCCATATAAACATCATTACAAAGTAAAACATATTTAGTCAGTGTTTCAAAATTTCCACATTCTCTAGGGACTTAGGTTGTAATGTTTCAAGGCAATGTGTTAGTGGAAACATTTTGTAAACAATATAGTGTTTGCAAAAAGTAAATATAAAGTATAGTGGAAACAGTGTAATGGTCTGGGATTCTTTTGCTGGAGGCAGAGTTGGTGACTTACACAGAGTGAGTGGCATTCTGATTCAAAAGAGTTACCCCATGAACAGTTAATGGAGTTAAAGAAAACAAATCATCTTAAATTCAAATTCATTAGGTTTTGTAGTGTTTGTTAGTGTAGCAACTAAACTTTGACTAAAGCATGTGACACATATTCAATGATATGGAAGTGACTAACTCTACATTAATAAACTGACATAAGCAATAGCAAAAATGTACAAAGGCAGCTTAGAAAAAAGAAAAGGCTGTTTTGAAAGAATTGTTAAAACAAAATTGTAATTGACAAGTTTGATTTCACATATTTGATATCTAATACATATACTGATATAAACATGAATCTTATTGCAGCAAATGTCACAGATATGACAACACAAGTTTTCTGGTAAACTGTTACGGAAACTTTACTGTTACGAAATGAAAACATCCTGAATTGTCTTAGCATTCATGTGACAATGATACAATGCTTGAAGCTTTATATTTGGTGTTGATTTAAGCATTTATTTTTCAGTTAATGGAGAGAAAATGTCAGAACACTTGTAACATAAACCAGGTAGTCTGTGATGATCATAATCATTGTTTACGCTCTGTTGTAACTCCCTCCAGCCTACTAAATTTCCCCAAAGCCAATAGAATCTTTCAATTTCTTGTTACATTTTAAATGTGTCTCACTTGCAATTGAAGCCCTAATTTGAAAATATGATTGTAAACCACAGACTAAAGAAATATGAGCACATATGAACTGTTTTCTAATATTCTAGTTCTGGAAAAGTGCCGTATATACACAGTATTTAAAATATTTTAATTTTTGCATTCTGCTGTTCTTGGTGGTTTTGAATGAGTCTGTATTGTATAATTCAGATTTTCAGTCTTTTCTAAATCTGGAGTGTTGTGAATGAAGTGTTATTGATACATTAGTTTTGTATATCATCTTCATTGTATCAAATTGAGAAATGTGTAGCAAAAATGCATGTTCTCAAATAAAAGAAAATTAATAAAGTCTCATATAAATAATCATTAAAATAACCTTCTGACAAAGATGTTCGCTAATAATAGTTCCTCACCTCTTCCACAGTGCTTTCTAATGTCTTTTTTTTCCTGTGCAAATTATGATCATATTTTTATCATAATGAGTACCTAACCCTGGTTTTGGCAGATGACTTCATTATTAGTTGGCAAAATAATGTCCTTAGACTGTGAAACAAATGTGGAGAAAACCCAAACAGAAAGAAATGGATTACACCACTGCAGTTAAACATGGCAGGGTTCACCTTTGATGCAGTATTGTGCCATCCATGACCTAAATATTTCTGTAAAGTAAAATTACAGTACTTGTAAAATAAAAGGGTTGTGGTGAAATTAATAGGGTGTTTATAAAGATGGTATTGTAAATTACTTCTTATGACTACTAATGGACTTTTTCTACTGTAGAGGAATTCAAGTCATTTTAATGAAACCCTATAATAATGCTCTGCTATCAGATTGAAGTCACATGCTGATTAGTTTTCTTTTTTTATGTTTTTAATAGTTTCATGTTTGCTGATACAACTACAGCAGCAGTAGCATTCACCAAAGCTGGAATTAAAGGTCTCCTGGTGGGCATTAATCACCACTATCCTGACGTAAATAAAAAAAGGAAGAAACTAATTTTTGCTTTATTTTGTCTAAATTGCATCCACATGGCTGAACCCTCTTTCTGGAAATTCAGGAAACCTAGTGTGGTATCAACAAAAAATTAAACACTGGAGAAACTCTTATTTGTATTTGTTTTTTTTCTCCCCAAACCAATTTTCAATTGCTCTTATGTTTTAATCCGTAGATATTAATATTTTTTCAGTTTTACGAAATTATGGTATATTTAAATTTATTTTTTGTCCTATTTACATTCTTAAGATCGTGTTTGGCTTCCATGTTAAATATTACGGATGTCATCATTTTATTTCAACCACTGAATATTTTAAAGTTACATGGTCCACATGCCGTCATGCGTGACATCACCAGGGCTTTTGCTATGAAATTGTGCCACTTGGCGTTGTCAGACATGGTGTTTTGTAAAAAGGAATCTTGGTGTATGTTAGAAAATATATCTATATTAAGTAACACATTCATTCAGTTTTCAAATCTTGCTTGTACGTTTGAGTTTGGTTTGGGCTTTGCTCCTCTGACTAAAGAAAGATTAAGCTTTTTGAGAATCTATTTTTTGTCTTTGCTGGCGTTGACCTATGTCTGGGCCTGCTAAGTGTTTTCTAACTTCTCTGTACATTCATCTCCCAGTTATTTTTCTCCTGTCAATTTTAGACTTCATTCTCACTCTGCCCATAACACTATAGCCGCTTTGATCTTATTATAGAGTTACTGTAGCTAAGGAATAGATTTGTGTATGCTTTGAAAGCACGATGATGTAATCGATCAGAAGCAAGTTATAATCATTTAACTTGTATTGTCAAGTCAAGATGGCGAGATTAATCACTTTTTTAATACAGTGTCCTAAAGGAACAGAGGCTTCAAATTCATTCTCTGACTGCAATACTCATGTCTCCAGATATCCAGCTATCCATTCATTTTCCATGTCAATACGTAGCACTGTTTTTATATATATATATATATATATATATATATATATATATATATACTGTACTGTATATGGAAGAGAAGGTCTGTGATACGGTTTGCATATTTGCAGCTGGTGATCCACAAAGGGAGAAAATTTATCGTGTATCATAAAGTAGTTTTTATTCCTGGGCTTTCAACCACTGCTAGTCACCTTCATCAGAGGATAATGCTTAGACTTACAAGAATCAAAGGCAATATATAGAAAAAATTACGTGGGTGGGGGAGGCTAAGTCAGTGTGATCAGGAGGGTGGGGTATTGGCTGTAAAGTTTTAATTATTATGAATATCTTGTTCTTAAGTTTGCATATGCCGGGTTTATGTCCAAATGTCTGTCGATGGCATTCTCATTTGATAGCCAAGATTTGGCCAGCTCTCTAGCACTTTTAGTACTGGCCTTAAATCTTACTTGTAGATTGTCCCAGTTTAACGCATGTCCTGTTGATCAAATGAGAATGCCATCAACAGACATTTGGACATAAATCCAGCATTCCAGCATATGGTGGAGGAAGTGTGATGGTCTGGGGTTTTTTTGCTGGAGGCAGAGCTGGTGACTTGCACAGAGTGACTGGCATTCTGATTCAAAAGAGTTACCCCATTTTGGCTGTATTACCTGCAAAAGTTGGCTACTTTGAATCAAATATTTGAATAAATGTTTGTGCACTTCTATGCCTTGATTTCATGAAACATTAAACTGCGCACATTTCCATAAAAATGTAAAAAAAAAAAAAAAAAAAGCTGAGGTGTTCTAAAACTTTTGACCAATAGTGTGTGTACATATATGTATACATATGATTGTTCTTGTATACATTTTATACATATGTATACTCATATGCTGAGTGAGTGTGTATGTATGTGTGTGTGTGTGTGTATGTATATATATATATATATATATATATATATATATATATATATATATATATATATATATATATATATATATATATATATATATATTTATTTATTTATTTATTTATATTAGCTACAGAAACTTCAATTGAATGTTGGGTTCTTTTTCTCCAGTGGGTCCACTGAATAAAATATATGTATTTCAACCAAACAATTTGCATAGTGACTTCAAAACAATTATATAAAAGAAATTCTCAATGCAGGTTTGTTAAACTCTTGCCAATCATCTTTTTTTTATGAGTCAAGAATCAACCTCCATTGTCCTCTATATCCCAAATTCAACTTAAATTTGAAACCCTCAAATAAAGCTGAATTACAACAATTCTGCAAAGATGAGTGGGCCAAAATTCCTCCAGAGCGCTGTAAAAGACTCATTGCAAGTTATCTCAAAAGCTTGATTGCAGTTATTGCTGCTAAGGGTGGCCCAACCAGTTATTAGGTTCAGGGGGCAATTACTTTTTCACACAGGGCCATGTAGGTTTGGATTTTTTCTCCTAAATAATAAAAACCATCATTTAAAAACTGCATTTTGTGTTTACTTGTGTTATATTTGACTAATGGTTAAATGTGTTTGATGATCAGAAACATTTTGTGTGACAAACATGCAAAAGAATAAGAAATCAGGAAGGGGGCAAATAGTTTTTCACACCACTGTAACTACAAATAGTTGTACCTGTGTAGTTTCCCTAAATTTACAACACATCCTCTTTCAAAATGGACAATCACACCCCCATTCAGTTAGTTCAGAAGCTCTGTCAGTATGGTACCAAAATGTTCATTAGCAAAGTCATGCTGTGTTTATCTACTAGATACTCCTTTGAAGTTTTCCTTAGTCCCTTGACACCATCATTGGTACATATCAACATATTGTCCCATATTTTGCTGGTCACATTCCACCATCCCTTCCTAAATGTTGTGATAGAACGTCATCTGTTGCTTCAGTCAACTTCTCTCACAGGCAGGTGTTCATTTTGGTCTCTTGTACTTTCTTGGTCTGGCACTGGACTTTAAACCATAAGGTTACCAGTTAAATTCATGGCTCTGCTGCACTGTGTGACTTTCAGCAAATCATTTAATTTACATTTGCTCAGAAGCAAATATCTGCAGGTACAAATTAGCTTTATATACTGTATATGTCGTCTATACTTTAACCGTAAGTGAAGCTTTGTGATATTTTTTATATATATGTATATATTTTAATTTCAGATTGAAGATGGGGGAAAGGCTGCTTTGTCCAAGAAGCTGCTTGTTGGGGATGAACTTGTGAACATAAATGGTTCTTTGCTTTATGGTTCAAGACAAGAAGCCCTCATCCTCATCAAAGGTTCCTACAGAGTTCTCAGAATGGTGGTCTGCCGGTAAGAGACAATATGGTTGTTTACTAGTATTTCTGATAATAGTCCCCCATCTGAGTTGTTGTGCAGTTATCTGATTACAGATGTTTTATTATTAGCATACTACAGCCAAGTCTTGAAACATAGTTTTAGGTGGCAGTATAGTATGTGATTCAAAGCTGAGCTACTAAAATATTTTGAATGGGAATATTCAGCTCAATTCAATTTACCTTATTTTTTGCATAGTACTATTTAATGAGTGCAGGCTCAGAATGCTGGAACAAGTTCACAGGTAAAATGCAGATTCAGTTTTACCAATTACAAATTGCATGTCCTTGGCCATTGCTATGAAAATAGCTTTCATGATCCAGGTAAATGTGCTGTTTCATTACCCTATTATGATACTTAGAAACAGGGTCGTTATATGTTCTTTTGGCATGGGTTCTGAGGGGCTGATGTTGCAGAAATTTTTATTGCAGCATTTTGAGCCCCTATAATGTAATTGTAGTAAGAGACACTTATTAGATAAAAAAATTACAGTATGTGAACAGATTAATAATACATTTCTACATTTTATGATAATTGAAGAGGTTGGGAGCATGCGCTGATTACAGCACATTGCTGCACCAACCACATGACAAACCACCCAGATTGGGCTCCCAAGTGCAGCCGTGCAATGTGTGACAATTTAGCACCCCACCAGTTTGAATGAAATTGAACAGAGTCAGGTATTTTTTCAGTGACTGGAGTGCCAATCCTGCCACCAACCCTGAGTTTTCCCTGTAAGTTGGAGGAGCTGGATGCAGGTTAACATCACACCCAGGATGAAGCAATTTCAGGTTATGGGCCTTGCTCAAGGGCCCAACAGAGTAGAGTCACTTCTGGCATTTACGGGATTTGAACCAGCAACCTTCCAATTGCCTGCACAGATCCCAGCCTGCAAGCCACCACTCCTCCCTATGATAATTAAAATGTCTTAAAAATAAGGAAATTGTTGCAAATTATGTTTACAATTGAAAAGTTGTGCAGTCATAGTAGGTTTAAAATATTGTGGGTATTTCTGGTTGGTGAGAAATACCCAGAACAATGTCACCACCCTGTTGGCACTGTATAATCCTGAGTGAAATTACAGAATAGAGAGTACTACACTAGGAAAAACAAGATGTTCTTTAATTTGTTGGTGTGCTAAGGCAACCATGGAACTCTAAAAATGCAAGTAAGGAGAGGCACAAGAGTAGGGGAGATAGTAAATGTTTCCAATCAGGCCATGCTCCCTTGGAGGTTAGAAGGACAATGTAACAGGTTCCATGTATGCCTTACACCCTATTTAGGGTAAGAGAGGGGCAAAGGAGGATTTTGCAAAAAGCTGAAAGATTACCTTGCATCTAGATGTAAATGTTGGTTTCCTCATTGAAATGGTACAGTAAGTGAAAGTCGCCTCAGAAAGGGTGGGCCTATCCATGAAAGTTTTGCAGTGTTTTAGATTAATTACTTGCTAGAGAGTACACTGTTCTATTTGGGAAGAGGTGGAATTTTGTTACCTCTATTTATATTAAAAAATGCAGCAGGCTTTATGAGAGACCACCTTTAATATTCTAGAGTGCTGGCAAATCAAGAATTCTAGCTTGAAGTTCCTGTAACAAAGTGAAAGCAGTCTTTTAGCATGGTGGTCTTTCAGGGTCTTGTCCAGAAGTAATGCTGGTAGGGTGGGAGTTTTTCCAGAGTCTGGGGGGACAGATTTGGGATGTTAGGTCACTGAATGAGAGTCCTAGGTTACGTGAGAGAGATAGTAAGTATGAACTAGTGGTTATTGGAGGAGGAAATAAGGTAAGACCACTCCACCTTGCTGTTTATATTGTAAACAAGGCATCACATTATTAAACAGTAAACAAAATCTCACTGGTTAGCTGGGCTTTACTAACAGTTTGTATTTCTTTCTTTCCAGTTGGTTGGTTCCCCAACTTAAAGTATTGCACCAGCACTCTTTTTCCTCCCATCTGTTTCACTCTCTCTCTCTCTACCCATTCTGACCTTGAATTTCTCGTCTCTGTTGAGCAGTTACCATAGATCAACTCCCAAATCCAAACCAATGGTGGTAAGGTGGCTTCAGACCTCACCTTGGCGCTACTTCTAGGCCAATCCCTAGAACCACATTCAGAATCACATTTGTCCCTAGAGCGTTAATCCAAGAGGCTCAGTTGACAAACCATGGTCTCTGCACATCCCTGATCCTCAATACACACCTATAAGGCCAGGTACCCACTGAAGTCCCTGACTGTCCCCATTCATCATAATAGAACACAGGCATTTACCACTACCATGTGGGCACTCTCTGTTGACACCTGGCAGTTTGGGAGAATTCACCCAGACCTCTACCTATCCTACATAACCATCTATTAACCAGAGGGCTAGGCATTCCTGATGTCTGCTACTCTTTAGTGTCCTGGAAAGCATTACATGTTTGCACCTAGGATGTAGCTTCCTTTTATTCATGTCAGCACCTGTATTTAACAACATTCCAGGGGACTGTGCACAATTATGTTTTAATTCTTCCCACTTTTAGCTTTTTACCAACACTGCTGTGTATTGTAGTACTACCACTGTGAGCTCTTCTCCCTAATGTTATTTCTCCTTGGCATTTCATAGCCAGCCCCACATTCTTGTTTTACTTCTGCATCCGTTTTTTTTTCCTTCTCTAAATTAGCAAATGTCTCCACGTTCACAATATGAGTGAGTAGTTAATTTGCAAAATATTACAACAGTCACTTTTTTTAGCTTTCATTATTGTTTGAATTCATTTTTGTTATGCCGATAAGGGATTTAAACACTTGAATTCAGCTTTTACCCCCAGACCAAACAATTTCAGTATTTAGAGTTAAACTGTAGGAGGTTATCTTTATTCGAGGAGTATTCCAAATTGGTCTTCTGTTCAGCATGTATTATATTTACAAAAATTATGTGCTGTACGTTGTATTTCACATACCTTATACTTCAGAATTTTACAAGATCTGGTTACGTAGGTGATAAATAAGATGATCAGTACCTCTTTATTCTTGATATATTAAGACAATTTGTAGTTTTGAATAAAATATTTTGGGGAAAAAAAATTAGCTGATTTTTTTTTTTTGCCTTCAAGTATCTTATGTACTCATACATACAGCATCTTGTTAACGTAACAGATTCTCTATGGTTTAAAATAACAAACAGTATTGTGTAGGAAAAGAGAGCTGCAGTTGCGCCCTTCCTGTATGGACTGAGTAATGGCTGTGTCCTGCACCACTAATTGAATGGAATGCATTTCTGTGTTATTTTGGAAAGTGGGTGTTAAGCACAAATAAACATTACTGTAATCAGGGACTTGAGCGGAAATTTAACTTAACTGCTTGTGCCCAGCAATTATTTAAAGAATTTTTCCCTCCTTAATTCATTTGGCAGCAAACGTTGTAATGATTATAAAAGAAGCATAAAAATCCACAAAGATGTTGAATCTGTAAGCTGAGCCTTAGTCAGTTTTGTGAATTATAAATGGACAAACCAGGTTTGAGTTAAAATTACACCATACCTAATAATTTTGCTTTTGCTAATTCAACTTTTAATAATAATTTTTTTTTTACATAATTCAACTGTAATGACAAACAAACATATTTTGTTTTATATATGGCCTTTTCTCTAGTGAACACTCTCTCAAGAACCTTTAAAATTACATAATAATAGTTTAATTATTTACATATGCATTTTTCACTTTTGGAGCAGTGGCAAGGTAATTAAATTACTAAGGGCTATGTAGTGAGTAAGTAGTAGGAACAGGACCAAAAACTGGCTATTTTAAATCCTGCACCTTAGCCTTTAGGCCACAAATTGGTTTTTATGTAGAGCCTTTTTAGTGACCCCAGTGTCACATAGCTTTACAAAACAGTTAACACTACACAGCAGCATGGGATATTATATTATTAACACTATGCCAAAACATAATATTGCATATATATATGAATTAATTTGGTAGAGTTGGGTTTTTAAGTTCATCGACTTTGTGCCTTGATGTTACCTTTTCTGTCTTAGAATATTTTTGTTTAACATGGAGCAGTAGAATATATTCAGTTTCTTAGCCTGTTTTCTATTGTGGAGTATATGAGTTCATGAAATCATTGAACAAAAATCACAAATAAACCCTATATAGATAGTCAGTCAGTTTTTACAGGGCACAGTCATGTATACATTTACACATTCATACCAGGTCAATGTAGCGATGCTAGTTTACTTGAAACGTGTCTTTGGAATTTGAGGAGAAATTAAGAGTTCATAGTAAAAGTCCATACAGATAAGGTGCAAATTCCACACTGTGATAATGTTTGGAATCAAATCCAGGTACCCGGAGCTATGAAGCCACCAGTATTAAGCTCTTTGTCTTTAATCTACCCCAACAGTTTAAAAAATATTAGTTATATTTCAAGTTATCCTGTGATACAGTTTAATTGATATAAAACATAATGTGACATAGGGATGTCACTGTACCATAATGTTTGTATTTGGTACCAGTACCAGTGAAATTTTACAGTACTCGATCCCTATTTAATACCAGGGCAAAACAGAAATCTCATTTAATTTTTATTAAAAGTACCTCCATTATTCCAATGAGTAATATTTTCCCTCTTTCTGTTACATAATACTATTCGTTACCTTTTAGGTTCTTAGTCATTGATTTGTAAGTTCAGAGTCTGCATGTCTCACCCTTTTTGAGGGTAAGACATGCAACACCTGTCATTAGGTCTGGTAAGATTTCCAGTCACCTGGTGGGAACATAATCTAATTCCTTATCTGCCAGGGCATACCAAGAGATTACCCCACTTTTTTCTTGTCAAAAGCCTAAGTGTGAATGACATTTCATAGCAGTTAATTCTTCAACAAAGTATCGATTGCTTGTGTGAGATAAAGCTGACAATGTTACAAGCAATTTGCTTCTCCTTTTACACCAGTTTTGTTCTTTGCAGAGAAGTGTACATCTTGAGGCATGTAGACCTGTACTTCAATGCTCCTGTAATCAGGCAATGCTACAGGAAGAAGCCCTAAACCTAACTCAGTATAATGTTCAGATTCACAAGAAATAAAGTCCCTTGCTCATTCTGTCCATATACATAGCTAAGGAAAGTGCAGCATGTATTGAGGAATCACAGAAGTGTGAATATGTCATATGCAGCCTTTGTTTGCATAAGTAGTTTAAATCAGCTGGTTATTTTAATGTTTGTCACTTTAGGCTTAGTAAAACATATAGAGTACATTGACCAAAAGCAGAATCATTTTGGCAGAAGTGGTGATATTTGCAAGACAATGTTTTTTTTATTTACCTTTCTAGTGAAAACAATTTCTTGCAATATTTAAATGTGTAGAATGATATTGAATTTTTTTATATATTTTATTCATTTGGAGCAAAGGTCAAATAAAGTCAATTGTGTATAGTTATACAATGAGTTAAAGATAGAAACTGAACTTGCAGAGATGAGGTTTAAAGTCCAAACTGTGGAAAACTGACAAGAAGCAAAATATATGCAGAGACCTCATGGCAGAAATACTGTACTTTCTTTACAAATTTACAGAATTCTGGGGTGTCTTGACATTTTGCAGTAGAATTGAACCACACCTTCTTATATTATTAGATACAGTGCCTATATACTATAAAAAATATTCTTTCCTTCAGAAGTTTTCACATTTTGTTATTATATAATTTTGAATCACAGTGGATTTAATTTGGCTTTTTTGACATTGATAAAAAAGACTCTTTAATGTCAAAGTGAAAGAAGATCACTGCAAAGTGGTCTAAATTAATTACATTTTTAAAACACAGAATAGATAGATATTCACCCCTTCAAGTCAATATTTAGTATATGCATTTTCTGCAGTAGTTTTACCCTTAAGTCTGTGTGCACATGTCTCTATCAGCTTTGCATATCTTGACATTGCCTTTTTCTCCATTTTTCTTTTCAAAACTGCCTATCCTCTGTTTGCATTGGTGTCATGAGTGATCAGCCTTTTTTAAGTCTAGCCACTCATTCTTAATTAGACTGAGATCTGGGCTCTGACTTGGCCACTTCAGGACATTAACATTGTTTTTAAGCCATTTCAATGTGGCTTTGGCTTTATGCTTAGAGACATTGTCTTGCTGGAAAATAAATCTTCTCCCAAAGCACTGGCTTCTTGCACACTGCATCAGGTTTTCCTTCAGGATTTCCCTGTATTTTGCTGCATTCATACTCTCTACCCTGATAGTCTATTCAGGGCCTGCTGCAAAGAAGCCTCTTTTATATTTTTAACTAATATTTGTATAAAGTATTTGTAGGAAGAAGTATGCTCTTTTATCTTTGTAATTAATTTGGACCACTTTGCAGAGGTATGTTTTCAGTTTGACATTAGTCTTTTTTTGATCATTGTCAAAACATCCAAATTAAATACATATTGTTATATTGTTATAAGTGTATAACAATAACATGAAAACACTGCCAAGGAATACTTTTTATTGCCACTGTATAGTCGAGTTCACCGTTTATTTCAGTATATTTTATAGTGTTTCCTTTGTTTTCACAACACTTCGTATGCCTTTAGTAAAACTGAGCTGTGAAAACATCTTCATGGTGTACTGCGATAGACTCACTTTTTTGTGTTGCTATGCTTAAACAAGTGACATCTGACTGGTGCAGACATCAAATTTTTGCATAAAACCTCTGAGACAATCATTTACCCTTTCAAGGGCTGATTCCCCTGTCAATAGGACAACAGAGTTGTTCTAGCTAAGAAGGTCTGGCACAGAAACTTAAAAATAAAATCTTAAAGTGACACAGAGGCATTATGCAGTCATCAAATTTGAAGAGCTAGCTGCAAACAAATGGGTTGCCATGACACATAACAAAATTTGATCCTCAGTCTTTTTTGATAGCTTTGATAATATTTTTCTCTGGGCTTCATTAATATGAAAGCTATGGAATTCAAGTAAGGATGTTTTAATTAGAATTAGAACACAGATGAACACTACAGAAACTCTGTCATTGTTTAGGATAACCTGTAGAAAGTTTACCTGTCAACCAGGCCTCATGGAAAAAAATAAATGTGGAAATGCGAAAGGGCTTACAGGTTGCAGGGCTATATGCACAAACCTCGTTGGAGCCCTGCTCTTTTACAAGGAAAAATAATGATTTTTAACAGACATAATGTTACATTTGGAATGTACAGAACATAGCAAAACACACAGTAAAAATGAAATGACTGGCAGCAGAGTAGAGGGGTATCATTTGGTTAAGAATGATAAATACAGCTATGTCATCAGCATTCGAACGAAAGTAAATATGGTGTTCATCAATTACATCTATGGCAGCATATTAAGAGAAAACGGAACTGGTCAGGGCATAGGCCGCTGAGGCACTTTTTATCTGATTAGTGAAAGAAATGAGTGAGTGCCTGTCATTAGAATTTTGAACATGACTGAAAATTATTTGATAAATAACAATTAAACTATCTACACCTGACAGGCCAACTAAATTCTTTAGAATACTGCTATGAAAAATGGTATTAAAGATGTGCCTAAATCAAAAAGGATAATAATGGTTCATTTTGCGTATCACTTGAAATTAGAATGTCATTTACAGCAAAAGTTGTTTTTGTCATGTGACCAGAGTGAAAAGACTGTAATTTGTCTTAAAGACTTTTTTTTTTAACAAAGATGATATTTTGAGTTGTTAGAATACCATTTTTCCTAAATATCAGTTTTGAATTTTATATTTTAAGCTTAATAAAAGTTTAGTTGTTTAAATTTAGACTGTCATTTGCTTGCTTAAGAGTTTTAGGTTTTCATTTTTAAAAATGCTGTGTCATTTACTATTGGTTGAAATGTTTAATTTAAATCACAACCTTATGTTGTAGTGAACACAGTAGGGCCAGGAAGTAAACAATAGGTCCCATGAAGTTAAGATGTAGGCTTAGAGAGACCTCACACCAAGAAACAGTAAGAGAGATGGTGACTAGCGCAAGAAACTAATGTATTGTCTTGACTTGTATTTTCTGCCTTATTACAAAGGAGAACATCTCAGCATTGCCATTTCCAAGACTGGGTTGTATTGCTAGAGGGTGCAGTTGCTGTGAGTTGGTGTTGTTGAATGCAACAATGATCAGGAAAAGGACCCTGGAGTTTCATGGCCAGTGCTTTCTCCCACTGTTTTATAGGGAAGCATAAAGCTCACATTGTTTTGTATAGCTGCATAAAGTGTACAACCAAAAACTGGTGGTGTTATTTTTAATCTGACTGTGGGGAAAAAGTTAGAAAAGAGAACTCGGGCCTTATTTACTGTATGAAAGGACACATGGCTCTTGAACATTTAGTTGTTCCTTGGGGCTTTAGTTGGCATTTATATAATCTGTATAATGTGTAAGGTGAGCAACTGTCGTGTGAGCTTTTATGTTTTCTCACTCCTTATTCCTTAACACAACTATAATTGTATAAAAACATATGTTCCTAACCAAACAAAAGAAATACCTATGTTAATTACCTTGAATAGGGTTTAATTACAATGAGATGCTGGAACAGCCTAATACTTGTTCTGGTTAGAATCTGCATACTAGGCTGGCAGTGACATTGGTTTGAATCTTTAGCATATTCTTAAAATCATTCACTGGCCAGATCCATCAGGATAGAAAGGCTTCACCATAGGATGTCCACGATTCACTCTGAATTGCACTGTATTTAATGGAATTTCTTTTATACTCTATGAAGTCATTCCAGGCAAATAAACCACAAATTGTAACAGAACCAGTAATTCTCTTCTTTGCATATAAGCAAGCATAGAAATCACAGTTAGGGAAGTTTGCACTTTTGTCTTTTTCCTACTTTCTATATGTTAATATTTTCATAACCACTGCCTCATGAAATATTAGCAAGTGGAACAGGTTGCCATGGGGCTTTTGTTTGGCAAATCTCAATAATCAGCCCTGTCTCAAAGTCACAGTCTTTTTTGGCTTCAATAACCAACAGTACATTTTTATATCATTAGACACAAGGAGATGTTAATATTTTAATCATCTGTATGAGAACACCTGTTGCAGACTATAATTTACAGCCCTTGTTCCCTTTATTTTATTTGTCTGTAGAGTATTAACTGAATATGTACTGAATTACTAAGCATTTGTTATCATGTTTAATTATAATATGCACCTCACCATTTTCAAAATACAAAATGAGACAATCATTACATAAGATGCATACTCAACATCATTGAAGCACAAACAAGCCAAGGAGCTTGCACACTCAGGGTCATACTATGAGTTGGTGGAGGATGGTGAATATGCAGCCTTGTGCTTCATTCCAGCTTCTTGGTCACTATGTTCTTACATTCCTCATGGAGAAGAAGCCCAAACATATCCTTCAAAGGGTTCTTAAATATTTCAGGTTTGTTATGAGGAGGTTCTTTTTGAAGAAAGTAAATACTAATTTAATTGAAACAATTACATAAACATGTTATCTGTTTTGACTAAAACTTTTAATTACGTGGAACATTGATTAATATTTTGGAATTTGACTTATGTTTGCACTTAAATGATACAATGAACGCCATCTTAGAAAAACAATGAATATCTCTATGACAAGTTACCACCAGAGCATTTTGCCTTATTTTACCTTCCTTATATCTTACACTTGCTCCAGCTAGAGAAAAGTGATGCTTTAAGTCAGACAGGATGGGCTTAATTTTTTGAACACAGTCTCTGTTTTATTTTTGCAGAGGCTTTATCTTTTCCGAGCATTGTTTCCTTGTTAGTGCAAATCATGCTTCCTGCCTAGCTGTTCTGTGAATATGTTCTGGGGGGAGCAGGGAGGGAGCACGTTGAACAATCTATATCTGAAAGGAATTTGGGCTGCCTTGGGAACAGTGATGAAAGAATACTGCTCGACTCAACATATGATGGAGACCGTTTTCCTCTGGAAGCGATGATTGGTCCACTCGCTAGGGTCTGGACCACATCCACTTTGATTGTTTTGCGAATGCACTTGTTTATTAAAGAATGTGTAGAAGTTGCACAACACAGTTTTAGAAGGAAAGGCAAGGGACGGTTTACTTTGTTTGGCATCTACTGACATGAGTGGCACTGATTTTATCAACAAGGATTGAAAGTTGCATTATACTGTGTCCTGATCATTTGACTTCTATGAGTAACATAAAATAAACTACTTGAGGAAATTAGATGTTCAGTTTGATTCTGAGACGAACCTTCTTTATGAATCTTATTAATAACTTGTTCCGATACACTGTAAGTATTTAAGCTATGCTTTTCAAGATATTTTTATTAACATCTATTGTTTTTATTTGTCATTTTTTTATAAATAAGATTAAGGTATTTTTTGAGTAACTAAAACAGTGAAAACCTTTGCTTGTAAAAAGTTATCTGTGTATCATTCAATATCTGTCACATCTTCACTGAATAAACTAATATTGCCTATTAATCAAAATTACATAAGTAAATAAGGAAAGTTTTTTTTCTCTTCTTAAAATCAAGCAATTAATGCTGGCAGAAATATGAAAAGTGTTCAGTAGATTTTAGATTCTACAGTTGAGTGCTGCATATTTATTTACCTCTTTCACACTGACTTCACAGACATTTTTTGTGGCTATAGACTATTTTAGTCATGCGACAGTAAGAGAATAAGAAGGCTGTCATAAGTAAAGAAAAATGTTTGTTTCAGATCTAAACCAGGAGTGGACTTTATACATTGCGAACATCTTTGTGGCTTTTTTTATTTTCAGTGAAAGGCTCTCGTTCTTGGTGCCTGAGTGCTAATTTAATTCATATAATGTGATTTATCTTAAAAGCATCATAAAAAATATAGTAGTGCTTATTGTGATGCAAGTGCATAACTTATAATGAGGATGCTGACAGTCAGTGATGTATTAACAAAACTCAAAACAGGTAACTGGTATATTAGTTGGTGCAAGTTACAATCACCTTATTGACAAAACAGCAACAGTATCATTGATACTACACTAAAATAGGATATCTATTGTTTATTTAATATTGTGCCTTATTAAGTTGTGTACATTAGTACAGTTATCTTTACAGTGAAAGATATTGTATCTTTTATAATATCTACAGTATGAAATGTATACCTTTTTATCAGCTTCATTACTTTGACTCTATGGATTTAAGGAAGAACAACTATTGTATTGCTTATTTGAATAATATGAAATATTTATTGAAGATTTATTGAAATCTTTAAAATGGCATGTAGAAATGAAGTGCTTACTCCAAGTGATACTAGGACTGTAGGTTCAGGAAAGAAATTTATTTTTATTATTTTTTTTTTAATTTCCTATGTAGTTCTTCATCTAGGAGCCATAGTGGTTTATCCATTTTTATTTTTTCTGTCACATTTTAATGCTATTAAAATATAATTACAGTGGTACCTTGAGATGAGTGCCCCAACGTACAAGTTTTTTTGAAATACGAGCAGTCACTACATCGATTTTTTGCCTTGTGTTATGAGCCAAAATTCGAAATATGAGCCATCAAAGAACTGACACTTGACTTTATTGAAAAAAAAACCCTGTAAAAGCTGTAACTGATCATGCAGCGGTGCTATTTAATGACACTTGCCTAACTCATTTCAGAAACACTCTAAAGGGGAGGAAGAAACAAAGCTCCTTGGACAGGTTTCTATTGAAACGCCTTGAGAATGAAAGTGACAAAAGCCTGGCAAAAAAGAAAAAACTAGTGAGGAAGAAAATTAAGTTAAGCAAAAGTGAAGTGAAAGAAAAAAGCATTACAATACGCTAATCGGCTTCGCCAACATTTATTTATTTCTTTAGATTCTCTTTTATGTATTAGGTTTATTTTGTTTGTATACAATATTTGTTCATTATAAATTCATTTTTCCTGTGTACACATTTATTTATATAGCACATTTTCATACAAAAAAACAAAAAAAAAATGTAGCTCAAAGTGCTTTACAAAATGAAGAATAGAAAAATAGAAGACACAGTAAAAAATAAAAATAAGTCAACATTAATTAACATAGAATAAGTAAGGTCCGATGGCCAGGGTGGACAGAAAAAAAAAATAACAAAAAATTGGGGTGGTGTTTTTGGGGCTGGCATGAATTAATCTCATTTCAATTAATTTCAATGGGGAAAAACTGATTTGAGATACGAGCATTTTGACTTATGAACTCGGTCACGGAACGAATTAAACTCGTATCTCAAGGTATCACTGTATAATCTTACAGGATTTAATGCAGTATGTCATTTTTCTGGTTGCACGTATACACTGAGGAGACTAGTCAAGGGTGTTCAAATTTCAAAATTAAGCAATAGACATTTTCATAATCTTAATCCTAATCTCATGCATGAAGTCTAATGAAAATGTACCTCCTAGAAAGAACCAACTATTTTCCAAAAGCAAATTAAGTTTGAAAGTAAGATCTGGTTTCTCTAACTTACACTTAATTTATGTGGCAAGTACTGACAATGAATTGAATGTATTATATGGTGGTGTACGAAAGTCCTTCATTATTTATTTGTTACTCAACACCAAATAAAATGGTTGTCATCAAGCCCACCTTTCTTTGGCTCAAAACAGTTACAGCAGAGGTCGCAGGAGTCTCCTTAATGTGTTATTTCTTTCACCTAATAAATTACTTGTTAAAATGATTGATAATATAGAAAGAATATTTTCTATAGTTTGCGTTTAATATTTACACTAACTCAAATGTTGTAGTAATATTTGTAAGCTTCTCTTTAGCAGTTCTCAGGCTTGGGACTGTAGTAAAATTACAGCATTGGTACTGAAGGACAGGGGTATGTTGCTTAAACAGAGTGACAGTTCAGTATTAGGTCTAATGAAGGCTACAAGTGAGAACATCAGAAATTTAATTCACCTCTTAGATAAGCAAGATGTGTGGTAAGCTGGTACATTTTATGTCAGGCTTCTGTTATTATAGAGAAATGAATTCTTGTAAACACAAATTCCATGAATTGTTACAGCAAAAACTAGCAGTTAAATGCAGTCTTTGCATATTCAATTTGAAGAAACTTTTGGCTGTCACTGTTTATGTATGGCATTTAGAATAATTTGGTAATATTAGGAGCATGAACTTGATGGTTCAAGCTAAATGCTTTATTTTAATAATTTTATTATAGAAGGCTAAAAATAAAAACTGTGTAGACCTGTATTTTGTTTCTTTTGTAGAACGTGGCATATGTCACTTTTTTAGGATGTTAACAATGTTTTTCTTAAATTGTTTTTAACCTTTTACAAATTGACTTGACCAAAAATTTGTCAGTCTTAAAAAATATCCATATTGTTAATCTATTAATATGTAATTGTATGTTTACACAGCATTTTAAATTTCAATCAATCTATTGTTTCAACTGCTATTTTCTAGTGTTCACATTAATAATCATATATTTTTTGTTTTTCTTTGTTTTGTTTACATAACAATTTTGTATACACATTTTATGTATATTGTGAGTGTCCAGAGTAACATGGTTTTCGTACTATGATGTTTTGCAACTTTGTCAACATTTAACAGCCTATATTGAGGAACAGCATTATCTGTTTCCTTAATATTTTATCAGTAAATAAAACATGAAGAAATGCAGATGCTGTGATAATGAATTCCTGCTACTCCGAGGGGAATCAAAGCATACATAACATAGTTTACTGGAAATTGACAATGGAAAATTTCTTCTTTATACACAAGAGTATTTTAGCCTTTTTGTCTAATTTAATCAGCTTGATAAAATGCATTTTAATCTAGACAACAAAACAAATAGTAAAGGACAGTTTGGTCAAAGGTATATGTAGTATTAAAAAGCCCCTTTCCTCTTACCTGATTCAGAAAGCTGTATGTCAAGAAACACATCCTCAAGTGGTTTCTCCTACTGTATATATTAAGAGAACAGATATAGTTAGCAGAGACCTAGCATTGCTTATTTTAGAAGAGCATTAGTTATTCTTGCCAAATAACTTAAAAATCATGAATAATTCTCATGGAAAGGAAATAACTTTTTTTTTCTAGCATAAGATAATGCCAAACATCACTTTTCCACTGAGCTATGTGTGGTGTATTCTTCTAGATTCTTCTAGTTAGGCAAAACTTGTCTCCTTTGTACAAGCAATATAATGTAGGACATCCCAATAGATTTGTTCATTACATAATATTATCCCATTTGGTACAACTTCAGATTTTCTTGTTACAGGACTGGGAGTGATTTAATATGAAAGCCATTTCAGTGATATGCAAGTGTCCTAATGCAGAATTTTCTATGTGTAGAGAATTCCCTGAACTGGCGATGTGGGTGCTTAACAACATTGTTCACAATTTGAATGCTGTCAAAGATACATGTTAGATAGTTTTAAATATGGAATATGTATGAATGATGTACAAATTTTGACCGTATTAGAACATTCTGTGCGCAGACCTCTTTCTCATCGTTCCCTTAAATCATCTGGGGTAAACTCGTTTAAATTTGTTGATTAATCTAGAAATACTACCTGCATCTTAAATAAAATTCTCCAGTATCATGTCATAGATATTTTTGTAAGACGAGGGAGTTTGGGTATTTTTCTTTTAATATAGTTCCTCTCTTGTTTTTGTTTTTTTGACATACTATATTTAAAACATAGTAATTCAGACAGCACCTATAGATCTCTCTATTATAAAAAAAAAAAAAATCCTGGAGAGAAACAGTAGGGCGATGATACAAGATCTTCATGTTAAGATCACAGAAGACACTTAAAAGACACGCAAGACTAGAGAGATTGGCCACAAAGCGTCTCTCGGGGACCTTAAACATGAGACTTTGTGCCAAGAGATTGACCCAGGACCATCTTGCGATGACGTAGAACATAAGATTCATGCAAGACACGCCCTACTTACAAATAAATAAGAGCAAGGGCAGCCAGCCACACACTTAGTCGTATTTTGGCTTTGAGGACACACAGATCCAGGACTCTCAGTGCATATAAAGCGTATAAGGACAATACGTTATAAATGAAACATAAACGACAAAGCGAAGAAGAAAGCAGCGAGGAGAAAAGAGACTGAATCAGCCCGGAACAAGTGGAATTGAAAAAAAGCACGTCCAATCGGGACGTTTGCGCTATACACATGCAGGGCAGGTTAGAGATTATGAAACCAGTGGAATTCGAAAGGCTCAAAAAAAAAAAAAGTTGGCTGATACACATGTGGAGAAAGTTAAAGAATATGAAAGTAGGAAAATTAGAAAGTAATAAAAAATAGAGATTGCAGTAGCACAAATTGTCTCATTTAACTATGCACCTGTCTAACTTTGGTTTTGCACTTTAATCACTGCACTATTGCATCTTAACACGATTCTACTTTATTCACATAATTGTACTTATTTATTATGTTCTACTATACTGTTATCTTTCAATCTATGACTTTTTGTTAATCTGATATTCTTCTAACTTTGCACAGCTTTTGATAAGCGGATCAGGGTGCAATTGACTGCGTGTTGTCCTGTATAACTATGCATGTGACAAATAAAGAATCTTGAAAATTTCAAAAACGTTGTTTACCTCACATGCATTTATTGGTTACTTTATAAAAAAAAATTAACTGCTGATGATGTAGATCGTTTTGTCTGTGCTGAAACTCCAAACCGACAAAGCTATCCTAAATTATGGTACAAAGTCATTAAACACGTCTCGCTGACCTCATTTAAAAGATTCAGCACGTTGGGACTCGAAAGATTAAAAATATTGTTTTTACAGAAAAAAAAAATCTAAAAAGTATGTATCTGGAAAAACAAAAACGGGGGTTGGCGAGAAAAGCGAGCAGGGGGCAAAGCCCGCTAGTCATCTATGTAGAAATCACTAAAGGTCCTGATACCTTGTGTCTTCCATAGATTAAATATTCCCTATAATATAAAATTATCGTGCGCAGACATCTTTGTAATACATTGCCATTGTCAGTTCCAGTCTGCTTTTATTTATTTATTTTATATATATATATATATATATATATATATATATATAAAATATATACTGCTCAAAAGAATTAAAGGAACACTTTTTAATCAGAGTATAGCATAAAGTCAATGAAACTTATGGGATATTAATCTGGTCAGTGAAGTAGCAGAGGGGGTTGTTAATCAGTTTCAGCTGCTGTGGTGTTAATGAAATTAACAACAGATGCACTAGAGGGGCAACAATGAGATGACCCCCAAAACAGGAATGGTTTAACAGGTGGAGGCCACTGACATTTTTCCCTCCTCATCTTTTTGACTGTTTCTTCACTAGTTTTGCATTTGGCTACAGTCAGTGTCACTACTGGTAGCATGAGGCGATACCTGGACCCTACAGTGGTTGCACAGGTAGTCCAACTTCTCCAGGATGGCACATCAATACGTGTCATTGCCAGAAGGTTTGCTGTGCCTCCCTGCACAGTCTCAAGGGCATGGAGGAGATTCTAGGAGACAAGCAGTCACTCTAGGAGAGCTGGAGAGGGCCATAGAAGGTCCATAACCCATCAGCAGGACCAGTATCTGCTCCTTTTGGGCAAGGAGGAACAGGAGGAGCACTGCCAGAGCCCTACAAAATGACCTCCAGCAGGCCACTGGTGTGAATGTCTCTGACCAAACAACCAGAAAGACTTCATGAGGGTGACCCAAGGGCCTCATGTCCTCTAATGGGCCCTGAGCTCACTGCCCAGCAGCATGCAGCTCGATTGGCATTCGCCATAGAATACCAGAATTGGCAGATGCACCAGAGCAGGTTCACCCTGAGCACATGACAGAAGTGAAAGGGTCTGGAGAAGCCATGGAGAAAATTATGCTGCCTGTAACATCATTCAGCATGAGCAGTTTGGTGGTGGGTTAATGATTGTCTGGGAGGCATATCCATGGAGGGTCACACAGACCGCTACAGGCTTGACAAAGGCACCTTGGCTGCCATTAGGTATCAGGATGAAATCCTTGGACCCATTGTCAGACCCTATGCTGGTACAGTGGCTCCTGGTGCACGACAATTCCTGGCCTCATGTGGTGAGAGTGTGCAGGCAGTTCCTGGAGGATGAAGGAATTGATACCATTGACTGGCCACCACACTTTCCTGACCTAAATCCAATAGAACACCTCTGGGACACTATGTTTTGGTCCATCCAATGCCACCAAGTTGCACCTCAGACTGTCCAGGAGCTCAGTGATGCCCTGGTCCAGATCTGGGAGGAGATCCCCCACAACACCATCTGTCATCTCATTAGAAGCATGCACCGATGTTGTCAGGCATGTATACAAGAACACAGGGGCCATACAAAGTGCTGCGTACAATTTTGAGTTGCTGCAATAAAATTTTGGCAAAATGGACTAGCCTGCCACATAATTTTTTCACTCTGATTTTTGGGGCATCTTTGAATTCAGGGCTGTGTAGGTTGATCATTTTCATTTCCATCAAACGATGTGGCATCCTTTCGTTCCTAACACATTACCCAGTCTATATCAGTATAAATATCCAGGAGGATTTCTTTTCCCCATTGAGATCTGATGTGTTTTCAAAGTGTTCCTTTAATTTTTTTGAGCAGTTTATATATATATATATATATATATAAAATATATTTTGTATTTACAAATAGATAGAGACACATTTACAGTATATCCATCCATCTTCCAAACCTACATTTTCCAGAGCAGGATTGTGGGGAAGCTGGAGCGTCAGGTGCAGGTCAGAAGCTATACATGTAGCACACATACAGCACACAGTGCTATACATACATACATACATCTATACTAATAAAAGGCAAAGCACTCACTCACTCACTCACTCACTGACTCATCACTAATTCTCCAACTTCCCGTGTGGGTGGAAGGCTGAAATTTGGCAGGTTCATTCCTTACAGCTTCCTTACAAAAGTTGGGCAGGTTTTATATCGAAATTCTACGCGTAATGGTCATAACTGGAAGCAGTTTTCTCCATTTACTGTAATGGAGATGAGCTTCAACGCCGGGGCGGAGTTTCGTGTGACATCATCACGCCTCCCACGTAATCACGCAGTACATAGAAAACCAGGAAGACCTAAAAAAGCGCTGAAGAAAACATGCATTATATAATTGAGAAGGCAGCGAAACAATAAGAAGCGGCGAGTGACATATACAACCATATTCATGACTTCTGCTACTCGAAACAAAGCACGATGTAAACCTACACTTTAAATTAAGTTCATAGACAGGCTGCGCTGGCGTTTGTAATTTAGTGCCTGCCCATATAAGGCCGTCCGTCAGCGGCAATCCAATAGCAAACTCCCACTAAATATTCACGGGTTAAGGACTGTGCTTATGCAGAGGAAGATGAGATGGTCAGGGTGGTGTTTGGTACAAACTCAGCGAAACTGCGAGAGAAAGTTTTAAGTGCCAGGACTAAGGTAACATTAAATACAGCCATGGACATAGCACGAGATGGCACCAGCACAGCTGGGAAACTTCGATGCATGTACACCAGCGGCTCACGTGAACTGACGAGTGCACAGATAAAAGCAACAGTTCCAAAGAGCTGAACAAAACCAATTACACAATTGAAAAGGCAGCAAAAATATGAAGCTGATACATACAAGCATATTCATAAATCCAAAACAAAGCACACGTTGGAAAAAGTCAATGTCCCGCTAAAGGAAGACAGTGTAAAAAAAACCCGTGCATGCAGTGTGTCAGGTCTCAGATAAAGAAGAAGACGAGCTGTTTATTGATGCAGTAAGAAACGAATCGATGAATGAAACCTGTCATCTTTACAACGATTGACAAACACGGAATGTAACTTGAACACAACACATCCTACAAATACGAACCTGATTGAAAGAAATAATGATAATCAAATCCTTGATGACAGCAACACTCAGTAACACTCACAAAACAAATACTGTATATTGACAGTCATGTTACGCTATTTTTAAAATGTTCCCTTTTCTTTTCATAGCTTTTTAACACACTACTTCTCTACGCTGGTATATATATATATATATATATATATATATATATATATATATATATAACCCGATCTACATACTCGAATAATGGATACTTTATTCGCCATCAATGATTGTTTTGGTAAAGCCATACTCAGTGTATTCATTAGATGAACGGTAAAAAAGTAAGAGCGAGGGAAGGATGACTTATTGAGGCATGCAGGCTGTAGTGCGCGTCAACTCTATCTGAATTGCGCGATCACATTTGAAAAATATATCTTTTCAAGTTCTATTTAGTCCATATGTGTCAAACTCAAGGGTCGGGCCACATCCGCCCGCGTAATTATATCCGCCCGAGATCATTTTATATACTGTATTATTGTTATTAAAGCCCGGTATATGAAGCGCTGGTAACACAATAAACTACAGATCCCATAATGCAGCGCTTCAGCTGCCTTGCCAACACTTACCGAAGTTAATCAAGTTATTGCGGCTAGCTCACACGATGCTGAAGAGAAAAGTTGATTCTGAAAATAGAGCCTTTAAAAACCGATGGGAGGCTGAGTATATGTTTACTAAACCCGTGTGTCTCATTTGTGGAGCTAATGTGGCTGTAATTACAGAATTTAATCTAAGACGGCACTATGAGACAAAACATCAGGTTAACCTGAATGCAATGCAGAAGATACAGAAAGCAGCATAATTAAATAAGAATCTGACACTTCAGCGGACGCTTTAACCCGCACAATCACAAAGTGATTTCAAGTGAAGCTGCTTTTATGGGAGACACAAATGCACCAGTGCACTTGCCCCACTTTCCCTGTTGCCAAGTAATGTTAAACCAAGTCGTCACTACGGTGTTCCCAAATACGCACTTTGCTGATAAACTGAGCGCACTGAGTTTGCACGGCGCTTTGGTGACTTGAAGAACAAAAAAAGTCCGTCTACATGCGGCTCGAACCTTGTGCATGTTTGGTAGCACATATCTGTGTGAGAAGCTCTTCTCAGTGATAAAGACTAACAAAACAGCACACAGGAGTCACCTCACTGATGAGCACCTGCAATCCATCCTGAGAATCTCCACAACACAGAACCTCACACCAAACATAAACGAACCTGTGGCCAAAAAAAGATGCCAGGCGTCCAGCTCTAAAATGACATATGAGCAAAGACAACTGAATGATTTGATTTGTTATTGCTGAAAAGAACACATTTCATTTATATTTCTAGGTTTTGTTATGCAGCATGTTCATATTTGAATTTGTATCATTTTGACAGGATATATTTTTATGGAGAGCAAAATCTTTTGGGATATTTAAAATCTAAGTTTATTTTTATATAAAATTACATAAGAGTAAAGAAATGTGAATGTTTGTTCTTTTAACGTTTACTTTATTTCTAACTTGTATAATTTAGACAGGATAAATTTTTATGGAGAGCAAAATATTATAAGTTGTTTAAGGTTTGAGTTGATTTATTAATAATATTCCTGTCTGTTTTACCATTCCTACCAAAGATATTTCTGTCGACTAAATAAAAATTCCTTCTATTTAAAATTTAAATAGAACTTGAACAAATACGATAGTTCATAATATCCACGCAGACTTGCACGTAAGAGCGGAGTTATCCGTTTTAACAAGCAGCGTATTGCACTGATAATGAAATAGCTGTGTGTGTATATATGTAGATATGTATGTATATGTATATATATGTTTATATATGTGTGTGTGTATGTATATATATATGTATTTGTGTGTATATATGTGTGTGTGTATGTATTTATGTATGTGTATATATGTAGATATATATATGTATATATATGTGTATATGTATAGATATGTATATATATATATGTTTATGTGTGTGTGTGTATATATATATATATATATATATATATATATATATATGACAACAACACTCATCACTCACAACAGTGACAAAACAATTACATTGACAATCATGTTACGTTATTTTCAAAATGTTTCCTTTTCTTTTCATTGCTTCTTTAACACACTACTTCTCCGCTGCGAAGCGCGGGTATTTTGCTAGTATATAATAAATATATATACTAGGGGGCTTCGCCCCCTGCTTGCTTTGCTCGCCAACCCCTGTGTTTGGTTAATCGGATATACAATTTTAATTTTTTTTTTCTTTCGAATTGTTTCAATTTCATTATTTGTGATTTTACTTTAAAGCTCCATTAAAATCAATATTTTTTGAAGACACATTGTGACAACGCAACTTATAACTGCCCGTGAGAGAATGTTGTTTCTGTTTCTCTAATAAATAATCCGACTTTTTCTAATGTTTGTCCCTGTGATTTATTGATTGTCATAGTAAAACCTATTCTCACAGTAAACTGTAAACATTTTAATACGAATGGCATATCGCAATCTCCTTTGGTATGTAATGTTATTCGCGGAATATATACATTACATTTCTTTTTGCCTGTTAAAATTTGCATCAATTCTCCATGATCATAAATATACACCTGACCAAATTGTGTATTCTTTGAAATTCAACTTGTCGTTGCTTTAACTGTTCCGGGACCACAGATTCTCATAGTGTATGGTCTATTATTGTGTAAATCCACGTTTTGTGCATAAGAATGATGCAAATGCGAAAAGACTTTGTTGGATACTCTTTGCCTTTTATTTCTGACCTCGATTTGTCCTGCTCTTTTTTCAATTACACCTGGTTCTGATGATTAATCACCTTTTGTTTTGCGGTTTTCCAATCTTTTCTGTCTTTTCTTTGATACTGTAGCGACTGACATGATGAAGTATCATAAAAGTTTTACTTGAACAATCGCTGACTTCGTAACCCCAAACACAACTTTCTAGCACCCTCTCCAATCTCTTATCCCCTGCGTCTCGCCCTCGACTTACCGCATCAATTAATACCCCACTATCAGTCTTCCGTGCTGTACTCCGCCCTCCCTCAGTCGGACCGAACAGTCACTTAAAACCAAAAAGGCAGCAACCTGGCTGGGACGCTGCAATACTTTTGAATTTTACTGGTTTCATAATCTCTTATCTGCCTTTTTTTCTCTCCAACGCCTTTGGGTGTCTATTCTCCGTATTGTCCTTATACACTTTATGTGTTGAGAGCACAGGATCTGTGTGCACTACGTGCCTTTACACGACTGACTGTTTTTTGATGGATATGCTTTTATATGATATCTGTTGTAAGTAGGGCGTGTCTTGCAAGAATATTATGTTCCACGTCCCCGCGAGATGGCACTGGGACAGTCTCTTGGCACAAAGTCTCATGTTTATGATCACCGCGAGACACTCCGTGGCAATATTATTTTGTCTTGCAGATCTTTTAAATGTCTTTTGAGAACTTCCAAGAATATCGCATATCGTCGCCTTGCTTTTGCTTTCCAGGATTTCTTTTTATGATAGAGATATGTGTGTGTGTGTGTGTGTGTATTAGAGCTGGGGCGGTATGACCAAAATTCTATATCACGGTATTTTTCTAAATTGTACCGGTTTCACGGTATTCAACGGTATTTTTTTCCCATGCATGAGTGGATGTTAACCACATTTTCCACTGCAATTACTGCTGTAGACTAGCTAAGAATAACCTATTCCACTGTCATGAACATTGTACAAAAAAAAAAAAACGTTTTAATGTGCATGCAAGTATTAATACAGGTTTGCATGGTCCCATAAAGTGATAGTTTTCATGGGGGTGGCACTAATGAAGAGAAGGAATCATATTGCATGACAGATGCAAAAGTTGTATTGCATTGAACTTGTCTTAGAAAAGGAATAAATAGTAAAAAAAGTTTTTGTAAACCAACTACACTTTCTGTTAATGTTAATCTCTGTTCACTGACATGTTAAAGTGATTTTTAAACAACTTTACCATCATTAAACTAAATAATATTTAAACTAATTAATAATAACAATAAAATGAATAATAGTGCAACTTCCATTAATAATACTATTACTTCAAGACTTCAAGCCCAGGTGCATTACACAGTATTCACCAAATAAAAATAAAATAAAACAAGTGCAACTTGCAACTAATTACATCTTTACCAACTGAACCATCATTTAAGCAAATTGCTTTAATATGGACCTTGCTTCAAGCTAAGCTATATCTCTATATATAATCTTCATTTGGATCTTGATCTTTGTTTGTCCGCGAATGAATTAGAAGAAGCACTAGATGGCAGTAGAGAGACAGCTAAAACATAGGCATTGCATTAAGAATCTCCTCCAGGCTTATACTACTGAAGACAGTAGTACTCCAGTCACACCTCAAAACACAGACATTCAAACTAAACAAATTGTTGTGCTTTAAATTAACTAAAGAGATCTTCATTTAGATCTTGATCTTTGCTTGTCTGCGAATTCCACGCATGCGTAGACCACGTTCCAGTTTAGTACGTTGTTTTTACTCACGGATGTCAACAATGTGCCGGAATAACGAAAGGGGTGGTGGACAGTGTTACACTGGTTAGCTCCTGAGGCCTGGTTAGAGAATGAGATTGCCGAAGATAAAAGGTACGTGCCTACGTGACATATGCATGAAAGAAAGACAGTGGGTAAAATGAATGACAACGTAACAGCACGTTCCGGAAATTATTATTGTTGCATTGTAGCCGGCGAATGCTGCAAGTCTCACAGTTGTACCGTGGCTTGCTCACATGTCAGTGAAGTGATCCCTATGTATGCTTTAAAGAGCCTGGATACCTATGTGTCCCCCTTTTATAACCATTGCTCCGTGTATATTTCCTTACTCTTTGGATTGCCACAAAGCAACCTGCGAGATTGGAGAAAGGTTGAGAAGACATCGTGAGAGGAAACGGCAGCGTCGTAAAAACGAGACGGACTGTGAACGGACAGAAGCAGAAATGCTCCTACACCACCACATAATTATGATTCGAACAGTGATTCCGAGTAGGCCGTTCCTATCGAATCAATATCCAAGGGTTTTCTTTTGTAAGTTTGTTTCCCTTATAAAAAAATCATAATGCTGTGCGACGAAGTGCCCAGTTCACAACTGGCAGCCGAGTTTAAACAGGGAGCCCTTCACAGACAACTTTAACACACGCAACGTAGTTGGGCGCACATGGCTAGTCCATAAATAATAAAAGTGCAACTTGCATTTTAATGCTATTTGTGGTATAGCCCTACGGAATCGTATTAGGGAAACCGTGAAGAAAAAAAAATACGGACACAGGGAAGAAAAAAACAAACTATACGTCGAGATTAAAGTCAACATATTGCCCTAATTCACCCTAATGCTTCGCCTCTAGCGCTGACGTCTAAAACACGTGTCGCGTACTCTGCATTATTTGACAGTAAAACTATTTCAACCATTCTACGATCTGCTTCTCGCAACTGAAAGAGGGCACCGTGGCGGATGTTCGCCAACTTGCTGGCCGACTTGCTGACCAACCACAAGCATTACCTGATAGGTAACCACCCATACAATCAGATTGTGATTCAGACTACGAATGCCTTGAATATATATGTGTGTGTGTGTGTGTGTATATATATGTATATATATTTATTATACAGTAATCCCTCCTCGATCGCGGGGGTATGCTCCAGAACCCCAGCGATAGATGAAATCCGTGAAGTAGAAACCATATGTTTGTGTAGTTATTTTTATATATTTTAAGCCCTTATAAACTCTCCCACACTGTTAACATTATTAGAGCCCTCTAGACATGAAGTAACACCCTTTAGTCAAAAGTTTAAGCTGTGCTCCATGACAAGACAGAGATGACAGTTCTTTCTCACAGTTAAAAGAATGCAAATATATCTTTTCTTCAAAGGAGTGTCTGCATCAGGAGAAGAGAATTTAAGAGAGCGCGAGCAAACAATCAAAAAATCAATACGTGTCCTTTTAAGTTTGCCGAAGCACCGCAATAAAGCGGCATTTTTCAGAGGAGCGTCAGTATCTTTTAAGCAAACAGCCTCTGTGCAAGCAGCACCTCCGTTCACACCCCCTCCGTCAGGCGCAGAGAATGTCAGAGAGGGTGAGAGAGAGGCAGAGACAAGCAAACAATCAAGCAGTCAAAAGAATAATCAAGCATATCTTATAGCATTGAGGAGTTTTAGTTAATAGGTAATACATGCTCTGATTGGGTAGCTTCTAAGCCATCTGCCAATAGTGTCCCTTGTATGAAATCAACTGGGCAAACAAACTGAGGAAGCATGTACCATAAATTAAAAGACCCATTGTCCGCAGAAATTCGCGAACCAGCGAAAAATCCGTGATATACTGTATATTTAGAAATGCTTACATTTAAAATCCGCGATAGAGTGAAGCTGTGAAAGTCGAAGCGCGATATAGAGAGGGATTACTGTATCTATACTAATAAAAGGCAAAGCCCTCACTCACTCACTCACTCACTCACTGACTCATCACTAATTCTCCAACTTCCCGTGTAGGTAGAAGGCTGAAATTTGGCAGGCTCATTCCTTACAGCTTACTTACAAAAGTTGGGCAGGTTTCATTTCAAATTCTACCTAATGGTCATAACTGGAAGGTATTTTTCTCCATTAACTGTAATGGAGTTGAGCTGGAAAGATGTGGGGGGCGGAGTTTTGTGTGACATCATCACGCCTCCCACGTAATCACGTGAACTGACTGTCAACGCAGTACGTAGTAAACCAGGAAGACCTCCAAAAAGCGCTTAAGAAAACATGCATTATATAATTGAGAAGGCAGCAAAACAATAAGAAGCGAGCGGGTGACATATACTACCATATTCATGAGTGCTGCTACCTCGGAAAGAAAGCAAGGTGTAAACCTAAACTTTAAATTAAGTTCATAGACAGGCTACCGCTGGCGTTTCACATGCCCACGGGAATGCGGGATACAAGTTTAATGAGAGGACGCAGGATATAAACAAGAGTTTTGATCACTTTGTAACTAAGTTAAAATTGTAGGTGAAGGGGTGTGCTTATGCAAATTCCGAGACTGTGTTTGTGGGGATTGACAGTTAATGGGGAGTCGATCATCATCACCCCTCCCATTTACATCATTTCGCTCTGAGCTGAGCTTCGCGGCTAACGCTGTCTTCCGAAGCAACTTCGTCACACTGCCACCAAATACTCACAGAAAAATCCACAAGTTAATACACACTCTGTCTCTAGAGTTTCTCCACACTGAATCCTCCAGGCACTACTTACAAAAGGTTACATTGACAATCGTGTTACGCTATTTTTAAAATCTTTCCTTTTCTTAGCACAAGCACAGCTGAGAAGCTTCGATGCATGTGCTCCATAACGCTAAAAATAATGCATTTAATCACACTTTGCATTACAAGCAAAGGGGAGCTTTGTCAATGCATGATTTCCTGGTACACCCATTACATTGATCAGCGCATCCCGATTCATTTTACCCTCGCACCACCTTAGTTTGAGAAGAAGTATGAAAAAATATGAGGTTAACACAGATCACCAATTCAAGTTTTATGAATAATCGATTCGCCATCAATAATTGTTTTGGTAAAGCCATACTCAGTGTAATCCTCCTTCCATTTTATAATTTTTCCGCCACTAGCCATGATTAAATGAACGGTAAAAAGTAACAGCGTTTAGGGTGACTTATTCAGGCAGGCATATATATGACAGCAACACACATGACAATGTCAATCATGTTACGCTATTATTAAAATGTTTCCTTTTCTTTTTCATTACTACTTTAACACACTAATTCTCCGCTGCGAGTCGCGGGTATTTTGAGATATATATATATATATATATATATATATATATATATATATATATATATATATATATATATATATATATACACGTGGACAAAATTGTTGGTACCCTTCAGTCAATGAAAGAAAACTCAAAATGGTCACAGAAATAACTTTAATCTGACAAAAGTAATAATAAATAAAAATTCTATGAAATTTAACTAATAAAAGTCAGACATTGATTTTCAACCATGCTTCAAC
>NC_053163.1:117440873-117585873 GCF_016835505.1 Polypterus senegalus
TTACCCACTGAGTTACAAAAGGTGGTATGCAATTCTACCAGTTAAGCAGGATGAGTCTATGTGCTAGTATTATAGTATAGGTAATTATAATCAATTTGTCCTTCTCTGCATCTTGAAATACACCAAATTCAGCTGCTGTTGTGTTGTGGTTGTGACACCACAATCGGGCAGTTACAGATTTTTGTTCAAAATTGTTAATTTGGTGCACTCCCAAAACATGTTGCCTAGTGATGCTGGAGCTAGACTGCAGTGGTTGCAGGTTGGATCTTCACATGGATATGGACACATTTTGGGCAATTTTAACCAAGAGAAGTGTGATCGAGTAAAGATTTTAAGTTCAGTTATTGAGTGATTTGCACATTTGGAGCTAGAGTTTATACCATGTATGAATGACTGTTTTTCCTGAGATGTTAAATAAAGGTCTTTTTCCCACCATACCCTAGGATCATTGAAGGGAAGGTTCTTTGAGACGTATTTATGTATTGTTGAGATGCTGTCTTGAGTCTTCAAGACTGATGAGTGTTTCCTATGGAATAAAAATGGGTGGAAATGTGAAAAATTGGGTAGGTTTCTTTTAAGAAAAATTCTAATTTGAAAATAGGGAAAAACTGTGTTGATGGGAAGTTAAATTTGAAGTGTAATTGCACATAAGATGCAAATACGTTATCAATATAAAGTTCTCTAAGTGTTTTTAATTCTGAATGCTTTCCAGAGATTAAATACTGTGTAGGGCTGAGAAGGTTGTTAAAGGTGATTATTGTGTAAATTTGGCACAACAGATAGGTTTCTCTGCCTTAAAGAATGTCCTTCATTGTTTCCATATTCTGAGTAATCGGTGGATGACTAAATTATTGATATTTTGACAAAAGTTATTTCATGGAACACAAAGCAGAGTGTATAAAGAAGTACAGTAAGATTTAATTTCCACTGCTGATACTGCTTGTGTAAATTCATTAGGTTGTACCAATTTCCAGGTCATTATAATGTGTATGCTTGCTGCTCAGTAATAAAATTGAAAGATAGTGGCAATGCCACCTTCTTGTTTAGATCTTTGTAGTGGCCTTTTAAATGTGTGGACGTCTCGAATTCCAGACAAATAAGATTATAATTTAGTCTAGTTTCTTAAAAATAGAAGCTTAGGAAGGATGTTCTTTTTGACATTATTGATTCTCCCTGCTAATGTGAGATGGAGGTAGACCATCTGTTGAAATCTTGTTGATTTCATTTCAAGTCCAAATGTTATTTGATATGAGTACTAATGGTAAAGATATTACTGAGTGCAATAAACAAAAGTACCATATCTACATTTAGTGATATTTTCTGTTTGAGAAATTCTCTCATAACCCCATTTATCTCTGATGTATTACAAAAATTAATGGTCAATGGCTTAGTACCTATTGCAAAAAGCAAAGGTGATCGAGGGCACCCTTGTCAAGTACCATGTTCAGGTTTGAGATCATGTTGTTAATACTACCTGAGGCTTCTGAACTGGTGTAATTTAATCCAAGTAGATGTATTTGGGATAAGCATGAATTTGTGCAATGTGGTTACCCCTTAAACTACCATACCAGGCTATATAGTTGGTTACCAATACAATTTGCCAGCACTCCAGAACTGAGTATATTTGGCAACGTACATTCATTGAACATCATAACTGGGCTATAGTCGGTTCCCAGTGCAATTTGCTAGCATGCCGGAGCAGAGTATATTCGGTGACATACATTCATTGAATGCCGCAACCAGCTATAGTCGGTTCCCAGTGCAATTTGTCAGCACACCGGAGCTGATCAGTTAGTGCCGTACATTCTTTGAGCAGCCAGCTCATGACCACTATACCATCCCCTAGCGAATCAGCATCACTGCACTTGACTAGACTGCAAGCATCAGCGTTGGCCTATGTGTGCTTGCGTATCAGCTAGTTCAAGTGCAGCTGGCTTGGTGATTTATTGAATTTCATCAATGGCGTCAGTTGCTCCTTGTACATATAAAAGATTGTTACAGTAGTTTATTTTTATAGTTTTTACAGTTCATAGGTAGTGTGTAAAATTATCAGTGTTGAAGTAATTGTGATGCTCTTTGCATGAAAAAAATGTGTTCCATTAAAGTTTCACTTTTTCTTGGAGAATTGTGACATTTCCTTATAAAGTGCAGCAAAAAAATATTTGGTGTACATGGGTGCGTTAAACACGCCACACCAGCTCCATATTCTGTGACTTGTTCATGTCGATCTCGGTTTATTTCCTGCAGTAGTTTTGACTACTTTCAGTTACATTTGACTTACAATTACAGGCATAAAGGTAATTTATCTTGACAAAATAATGAAAGAGATCAAGCATTATGAGGGAGGAAAGAAAGCAAATGTGATCGCATGTGACTTTACGTTATCCCATTGTAACCGAATCATTGTACTGCTGCACTTTTGCTTTGAATCCAGTTAACCTCCAAAGCTTCTGTGTTCTGCCACGAAGGGATAATGAAACCATGCTGAATTCCTTTTTCTGTTAATGTTTATTATTAACAGGCAGAAATGTTAAAACGGAAAACATACCAATACCCAAACTCTGCCAGTACAACTCCTTTCACAATGAACACTGGGAGTGGCTCACACTGATGACCTAACATAACACAGACAAAGAAAGAATTCGTGAAGCTGTTAAATGCTTGATACCTTTGTGAGCAACAGTAATAATAAAAAAAAATAGTTACAAAAAATTATAGAAAATTTCCACAATGTAATAAGAATAATGATAAAAAAAAAGAATATAAAGTAATGACTTAAGAGACTTATACAGTACTATACATATTTTTAGGTTTGAATACATATTCTGGTCTATATTACGTCAAGATCAACTTGTATTCAGTCCGTCGGAACCGAACATGGTTTTAGGTCAATGGCTACCTGTAGTGTTTTTTTTTTTTTTTTCTGTTCAGTATTTGAAAGAACTTTGGGTTTTTACACATAGTATAACTAGTACAAATACTCAATTTCACCAATCCAAAGCTTTGAATTTTTTCATCTTTTAGCCATTTTAATGTAGGCTTACTTTATATGTTCAGTATTAGTGTCTTACATGTGCCATGTGTTCTTCAGATATATCCAATATGTACATGATATCTTCTGCTAGTATCTGCCAATGGAAAGCAGGAATATTTTTTCTTCTGGCAAGTCATGTACGTTCTGAAGCAATAAAGTATTACCAGAATGTCACTACTGCTGGCATGTTTGACAGCTAGAATTTTTTTTTACGCTGTGGAATGCATAGCCTAAACAGTTTGTGTTGATTCTCCATTTCATAGAACATTTGTCAAGATATTTCTAAGTTAATCATGCAGTTCTATTTAGCAAAATTTCAGAAAAGCCTCAGGGTTTTTTTTTTTTTTTTTATGAGCGGTTTTTTTTTAACCTTGCACCTGTGCCATGAATGTCATTTGTGCAGTCCATGTGCAAGTTGTGCGGATTCTAATTGTATTGCAGATCTGTAGGTCGATATTTATTTTAATATTAACTTAAGCATTCTGTAATAGTATAAAAATGTTTTTTGATATTTTTTTCTGTAATCTTTCTTGTTTACGTTTTTCTGCTGTCAGAATTATACATTGTTATAAAAAGTTGGGCCTTAGTAGATTAATTCTTTTTGTATTACTTTTATGTGTTTTTGTTATACCTTGTAAATCTTACAAAATGGTCTATAATTTCTGCAGATATTAGACAGAAATTCATGGTTGATAATAATACAAATAAACTGCTTTATGCCCACTCAATCTTTTTTCAAAATGTTTAGATACATAAAATGGTATTTCAATTGGCAAGTCACTGAGTTTTACTTTAAGCTATACATGAAATCATAAATTTAGCATATCTTTGAAGAAGCAAATGAAAGGAAGGTCTCCAATTTCTCATTTTTGTTCTTAATTTCTCAAGGTTGTGGCCGCCTGACAGACCAGTGCCTGCCACTTTTCAAGCGATGCTCCAACTTGATACGTCTTGACCTCCGCTCCTGCAAACAGGTCACTCAAGAGGCCTGTCAGCGCTTCATAGATGATACAGCTCCTTCAGCATCCTTTTACTGCATTGAGGACAAATTGATCCTGAAAAACAGCTAACAGATCATCAGAAGACCTACATATAAGAAATTTAATGAATTAAGGGGCCAGCTGCATGGATTGTGTTGACACATTTATGCAGAACAATATGGGGAGCAGTGTCAAAACCCAGCTGTTGTGAGGATACAAGATAATGCATGAATGGGTAAAAGTAAAATCTTAAAAAAAATAAACAAAGCCCTAGGAAACGGGCACAAGGACAACGACAGATCAGGCATTCAGATATCTGGCATACTTGCAATGTGGTTATTATGGAGGAAAAGAGCTAAATTAGAAAATGCTCAGAGAAAGATGGCAGTCAGTTTGTGAAGAATTTGCTAACTGTAATAGTGTGCAGACAATTTCCTCTCCTCTTTTCCTACCATTTCTTTGTATTTGGTTTCAGACAGTGTTGGGTAATTTAAAACCCCAAGTTGGCCCGTGACGTTGTCCTACACAAAATATATAGTATTAAGAAATACCAGTATAAAATACTACTTATTAAACTATTAAAGAATAAAATAAGCCACCACACTTTTAGTGCACACAGTCTTCTACATCAGCATATCAAAGGTAAATTAAAGTATCCAGAGAGTCTGTTAATACTAAATGTAAGATGTGAAATATGAATACAGAATTATAATTTTATTGCATATTTTTAAACCCATCTAGACCCTCTTAAAATAATTATTTTTGCCTAAATAAACAGACATTTATTATGAGGCCATGTTTGCCCCTTACACTTCTATTCTGCATGTGCTTTTTCCATCTACCTCTCACACAAAAAGGCAGTGTGGCATAGTTTCAGTCTAGCTAAATACTTGCAATGTATTAATTCAAGTAATGTATTTTTCTCCCCTATTGAATGAATTTATCTAACACTAGTTGCTCTGCAATAATCAAGCCAGCATTATGCATAACTGCAAAACTTAGGTTTTGCCATATTTTGCTGGTGTGTACTTGAAAAAGTGAAAAGAGGTGTATTTTTCATTGCAGGAATATTTGAAAGTATTTTTATTATTAAAAATCCTTTGAAAATTCTGTTTTTCTTTGAGGCAAATAGGTAAAGCTCAATTCCACATATTCTCCTGCTTATCATACTAAATAATTTCAGCATTCTGAAAAGAGTAATTAATCACACATATCAGTCGGGTGCTAATATGGTCAATTGTTTTTTTAGACCTTTTATTTTAGTAATTGAAGTATAAGCATATCAGCAAGACAGTGTTTGGGAAGGTGTTCTCTTATTAGAGAATATCAGAATATTGGATCACTAGGTTTAAAAATAAAAATCAGCTACTTGTATACCTATAGCTAACATATCAGAAACCTTGCTGTTATGTTTCCATAACTAAGCAGTGTTTTCTGATGAACTGCAAGGATAACAAACAAGATAATGTTCTGCCAACTCAAAACTATGTAAGAAATAGTTACTTCTTACTGTATCAGCCAGTTATTTAACACTCTTGGAGAACTGTTTAGATTCTTTTTCCACAGTTACTAAATATGCACAAAGGGTGTAGCTAGTCATATTTTTTTCTAAACAAACACTTTTTTAATATTTACAAGACTTAGGGGTATTTAGTGCTGTCCATTGGGCTTCAGTTATATTCTGCCTTAATTTGTATATTTTGGATAGTTTTAAAAGTATTCCTCTTTGCCTTTTCCAAAGCAATATGTGAGAGCAAATAACAAATAACCTAACTAAATTGCACCATGCAATCTAGAGCTTCACATATTTTTGGAGTCTTATTTATTTGTACTACCATACACCTCAAGCTACACCCTTTGTAGATGCCATTCTGTTTTACAAGATTTATCTCAAACAATCAATTTTTATATATTTTCAAAAGAGAAAAAATTTGGGGATGTGGTTTGTTTGCCTCTGAGAATTGGAGTGCAACAAATGTTCAGTGTAGACAAAAGATGACGAAGAATGTTTGTTATTTTCAAAACTGGTGGGAAAAATAAGGATTAAATATATAAAATGTCTGTGTGTGTGTGTATGTATATGTGTGTGTGTGTATGTATACACACACATACGTAAATATATACATATAAAAGCACACATATATACTGCTGCTTGATTTTTTTTTTTTGTTTGTTTTTTTTGCCATGTCTTTGGACCTCAAGCTCTTATGAATGTTATTGTTTTAAACTTCATAGTTCATTCCATTCCTAATTCAAGAAAAAGAAAAACTTCCAACAATCATGTCTGATTAGAACATCTGGCTGCCACTTACAGTACTTCCGTTGAAACATAATTAAGAATGTTCTGCCTTATTCAGCCTGATCTGTTGCTCTTCTGGAAAGACATCATTGTACAAGATAATGCACTGAACTTGAATTGAACCGAACAAAGCTCTTCTTTACTTGCCAAATTCCGTGGCCCCAGTTGGGCTAGTTTCCTTGGTGGTGTTTTTTTTTTTTTGTTTTTTTTTTTATTATTATTATTATTATTATTATTTTGAAGTAAGTTTAACCACTCCTGTTTTGTGAGCAAAGACTTTGCAATGAACAAAAATAAAGGCAGCTACAAAGAGTAACTACTGTTAAACAAAAATGACAATGGAACTTTTTAAATGGATGAATGGTTACCTTTCAACTTCCCAGAATCCACCACCGCTGCAACTCCAGAAATCAGGCTGATGAAATATTTTATTTTGGCTGTGTTAGCTGGCTGTACAAGGCAGAAAAAGATTTAATGGCACTCCTCTGCACTTTTTTATATATAAAAACATGTGCATTGTCCTGTCAACTGTAATCTAGAACCCAAAAGAGTAAGTCAGTGTTGGTCTTTCTTTTAGCAATCAAGATAATTCTGCCAACCTAACCTGATTGATGCAAGCTCTGATTGGAATGCACGTGGGCTACTCCCATTTTTTTTTTTTTAATCTTTCAGTCTTGTGCAGACAGCTACAACAATAACTGTGTAAAAAGGCTATAGGATGGAATGCTTTATTGTTTTAGCAGGAATGTGTTACATGAACGCCTTTCAGTCAAAGTTTTAAGTAATAATGAGAAAAAAAGATTTGTGAAATTAAAAGTTGCTTACACATTTAATACTTCATTTGACTTCCCATGTTACAGAGAACAGATGATGTGTGGTGACATTGAACGAAGAAAGCTTTAAATGTTGATATTTCAGACTGCATAATTATTTAGATGAAAACACATATGTACTGCTTTCTGGAAAGAGATTTTAAGCACTCCAATGCCCTCTCAGCTTTAAGTGGTACTACTCTTGTTTCACAATATTGTCAGTTACTTGATAGGTGGTTTCTGACTGCCAGCTAATCTTTACTTTTTAAAAAAGCATTTCCTAAAATATACTTTTTTTTTTTTTTTTTTTTTTTTTACTTCTTAAAGCATAGTCTTAAATTGATCATGGTCTTACACTGTGTTTACCTTGCCAGAAGTTGTTCCTGATTATCCATATTCATCATATTTCCTTCAGCTTTTGTTTGCATATGTTCAGTTTCAATGTATGATTTATATTGAATTAAACATAGAAAATTAAACTACATTTCAATTGTGCTGTGATCCAGCGAAAAGTATAGTTGATTATCAGAAGTAAACATTCCAGTCCTTGTGCACATTATCTGATTATCTTGATTTACTTGTGTCTATCATGTAAACTCTACATTAGTTACTACCTTACAACTCTTTAAATAACTTTGGGTTTGCATTATTGTGGTGCAGGTTACTATGATGAGCAGAGGTAATCAGGAATAAAATATTCAAGCCTGGCATTGTTGGCATAAGAAATACATCAGTGGCAGTTTAGGCGTTGCTGCCACATAATTTTCTAGCAGCTTCATTTTAAACTTGTTGAAGTATTGATCACTTTTTTTTATTCATGTAAATTTTATAAGAATTTTAAATTAATCAACAGTAAAAGTATTGACATTTTTGGATTATGTATGTTGTGATCATCGTGTAAGCAGGAAATTTAATTTTTACCAAGAAAAATCAGTTTATAGTTGTCAAATTCTATACAAGAAAGCTGCTATGAATAGCATTGATCTGACAGTCGGTGAGTGAAAAGCCAATATGGAAGCCATTTTTTCTCTACAGAATCCTCTTCAGAAGTATTCTTCCAATGTTTTATGATCATTTTCCAAATGTCCTTATTTAATACACTTAAAAATGTTTCGACATCTTAAATGTTTTGACTTTGTGATTAACTGAATTTTTGTGTGCTGTTTCAACATTACCCCACATCTGTGCTCAGATGCATGGAGCAAACAAATGTGGAAATGTTGGAAAAAGTTGCCAACTTTATAGACTGTGATATTTTAGAGACTCCACATGCTCTCTTTAGTCACATTGCCTGCACTCACCCAGTAGTTTAGTTTGTAATTTCTAAAGCAGTGTTTCAGCTTGGTTCCACTTTCACAGACACCACGTCTGGGAAATAGTGTAAAACCACGTGGGGTATATGAAATGAAATTCAAGTGTCTTCATCTGTAATCACACAGCTCTGTCTTAAGAGGTAACAGGTCATGGAGACCTTTCTGTATGAAATTATTGAATTATCGTTCTTCCAATTCTGCAAAAAAAGAGAAAAACATCAGAGTGTAAAGTTATACACAAGCAAATAATAAAATTTAGGCTTTGAATCTTATATGTGAGAACCTCTTAGTTATGTGAATGGGTGATGGGGCTAAAGTATGGGTTGCTTGCATACAATGCGAGTCTGGATGCACATGAGATGATTCAGCTGAATTTATATGAAGGGCTTTTTTATTTAATACTTGAAACCATTTTGGAAATGTGACGAGAGTCTTGTGCAGTACATAATGAAAACTATTTTATATATGCTTCTTTAAATTAAGCTAAATAATTTAGTTTTTTTTGTTACTCATTGATAATATCAATTAAGAAAAGCTACCTTTCAACTCCATCAAATTAATGCCTTAAACTAGTAAACAGTTAATCCATTTTTGTTTCTTTTTTCTTAGATCTGTGTACTTTTTTTTTTTTTTGGTCACCTTAACAAAACATTAGCCTGAGTTAAACATCGCAGGCAGTGGATCACTTATTCCCCATGATTGCAGATTTTTATTCTAACCAGATTTATAATTGGTGAATCATTCTTACACTTAATTGAACTCATTGTTTTTAGTTTTCTGGCTTACAGGTATTTCCAAGAAATTCAAAAATATTTGTATTTGTTGCGATTTTTTTTCAATGCTTACATTTGTTTTCACATTTTTCTTTATAATTACATTTTTACATAGAGATTGTCTCTAATTGTATTCAGAAGCTAATGATTAGCAGTGAGTAGTGCATAAACAAGTGCAAACAGCATTGAATGCTAAAGGGAAGCAATAACTTAATTGCATTTTCACTTCTGTGCTCATAAAGAACTCTTGCAAATGAGCACACAAACTAATAATGGTACTGAAATAAATGCAGTCTTTTAGTATTCAGTGTTGTCAGCATTTGGGTACAAGTAAGGGAGCAAAGTCCATAGAAAAGGGTTCATTAAAAATATGGTGATTAAAGGAAACTTGAGCATTTCAAGTTTTGGCAAAAATAAACATTTCAAATTTTTTTACATCAAGCGAATAAAAAAAGAGGCCAATTACTAAACAGTGAGGTCAATTAAAACTAAAAATGACACACTGATTGTGAAATTAGTAATGAGAAAAGGATTGAACATGGGAACCAGTGATCAAAGGTGTTACCTTTGAATACTATATGCCTTTTTCCATAAGGGAGCATTAGTGCTGTAGTTTCAATACCAATTCTCATAATCAAAGCTTTAAATGGATTTATTGCAGAGGTCACCAAAATTGTGTATGTATATCAGTGGTAGTTAGATATGTGTCTTTGTTTTCGGTCGATGTCAATATTATGAATTACTTAAAACTTAATTTAAAAGCACATTATCTTGCCTACAACACTCAGCAGAATTCACATTTTTTAACCACAAATAATTTAGTTCTTTGTCACAAAACTAATCCTGGAAGCACAGGAGGCCTAAGAAAAACAAAAAACTGCCCTTCAATAAACCATTGCAGAAACTCTGCTTAACCTAATGCATGCATACATCTGGGGAAAGTGGGAGGAAAACAGGAACCACTTGGGGGGGGACTTGGGTTGGGATTGCAGAGATATATAGCAAGTAGGTAAACACTAACCAGGTGTAGGTTTTGGTCAGAGATGTTTAGTCCCACTTGCCATGCCCCTGCATGCCCTGGCCCAAAAGTGGTAAATTAAAAAACGTGAAAGAGAATGTCATCTTTACTGGTGCAATCATCCCACTGACTGTTAAGTTGTTTTTTTGTTTTTTAAACCGATTCAGACCTCAAGTTTAAAATGATTACAGCAGCTTCCTACTGAACAGTTTGAAATTACAACAGTTGCTCCTTAAAAGACAATTGGTGATAGAGAGAATTGAAAATTGCTAGTGTACTATGTATTTCCCACACTCATGTATAGTCCAGCTCTACAGCAGTTCCTTTTTGAATGGAAAATCACAGGGCCCACAAACATACTGTGTATATGAAGAAAATTTATTTTGTTTATGCATTTTCAGGCCAATTTATTGTAAGAGACAGGTTGATGGAAGTCCAATCTTAGCAGTACTGTGCAGAAACCAGGCACTTTGGCTGTGACAGTAATCCTAACATGACATACTTACACATTTAGCACTAATTTACAGTCATTAGTAAATCCTAACTGCACATCTTTAAAAGAAAACAGTCCTTTGCATTGGATTGATCTAGAGTTGCCAATCAACTGCACCTGAACAACATTGAAATGTGGAAAGAATCGGGAGAAAAACCTGTGAAGAATGTGCAAACCACACAAGAAGCACCCATTGAACTGATAATGTCAGGCAGCACCATGTCATCAAGATTAGTGGGTATATCTACCTTACCATTGAACTTATGTATCCTATACCTGAAGCACAGTCATTTATTGGTGGGGAGGGGGAGTGTTTATTAATGTAAATGTTTAAATGTCATGAAATTGCTGAAAAAACTGGCATAAAGTTCCTCATTTTACAAAGTAACAGCTTTGCCATCTATATTTAGCATATGCTGTATTATTAATAACTAGCCAACCCGCGGCGTACCATATGCCGCATAATCAGGCCAGTTTTTTAATGATTTTTAAGCACAGGGAGAAAATTAACATTTGAAAAATCGGTAATGTAATAAATCAGCAAGAAAAGCAACATTGTAATAATGCACAGAACGAACCAACACACAATCATCCGTGACTGAAAACTGGCGGACCGCAATCGCGCCTTCTCCTGCCAGACGGATTGATGGGGGTGCACGACACAGAGTGTGGAACAGGAGGAGAGAAGGAGGACGTCCATTCAGCTCCCCCCGTCGTATTAGTCTGCTGAAATCTCGTTCAGTATGTACTGCCCGCTCATATGCCCGCCTCCAACTCATCACTTGAGTCGTTGGCGGTTTTTCTATATATAATCCACAAAGACACCTGACCACAGTAGTAGCTAAGTGGGTGTGCACAAAGGGTAGGGATGCAACCAGTGGGAGCGTATGAGTCACACTTAGTGGGAATTCCACGGTTTGCAGCCCGAATTGGGTTCAACGGCTTACCAACGCCTCTCTGTGCCGGGTAGACACACGCTCAATCTCATGCATAATTATTTATTGAATGCTAAACACTTCTGGAAAGACACGTTTGTCTAAAACGGGTTGGTGTGAGAATACAACAGTAAGTGAATGAAAAGATGAGCAAAATACAACACAATAGTGAATCCGCGGCATGACAAACGCCGCATAATTATTTATTGATGGTTGAACACTTCTGGAAAGACACAGTTGTCTAAAAAGGGAGGGTTTGAGGATACAACAGAAAGTGAATAAAAAGATGGAACTCTGGAGAGAGCAACATATAATAAGTGAAGAAGACGCATGTTTGTCGCGGATGCGAATTCTGTATGTAGCGCGTAAAACAGTTTGCTATGGTGCATGCGGTCATGAGTCGTTACCGAAAACTCAATTTTTTAAAGACTGTTCTTTCTGTGTTGTCGCACCCGGGTTGGTGGGCGTGGCTCTGCGAGTTGTCGCCGTATCAAATGGTCTTGGAGTTGGTGGGCGTGGCTCCTCCCTGTGTGTGCCATAGGTACCTTACTTGTCGGCAGCTTAGTGAATCCACGCCCCTTCCGGCGTGCTTTCCATGGGTGTCTTGCCTTAGTGAATTATATATATATAGATAGGAATCAGTTTTTAATTTGTATGAATATGATTTTTTTTTATTTGAGGCAGATAGTTAAGGTGTTGCTTATATACACTTATTGTTTTGATGTGTAGAGTCCTATGGTGACCATATTTTCCCATTTATAATCTTATAATCTCTCAAATCTCATACACTTAATACTCTGTGGTCAGATACACTACTTGAGTTCAGCACTTCCCCCTCCTTCCCTTCTTTATCCATAATTTTAGGCTATTAGAGGAAAAAACAGGGAGGACAATGAGCTACACTTTTAACTATGTATTATAGGTAATTTTATTATAATTAGTATCATACAAGCAAACAGAATGTGATGTTTAAGCTAAGATCATACCGCCTGATAATGCTAGATGTGTAATTTCAGATGGTACAATAAGTTACTGCTGCTTTAGATTCTTCCTGAATCAGCTCATCATCCGCACAATCCCAGGCAGCCCGCATTAAGGTCATCATCTGGTTTCCATTTGTCGGGATGCAACATGGCAGAGATAGTATGCCTTTGCAACCCTTTCTTTCATCATCCCTGTGTAGCTCCTGACAAGCACACCTTTCTGGGCCGTTCACACCAATGGAATAGCTTAGGTACAGCTCATTTTCCAGTTGCTTTGTTTAGACAATTTATGGTCTTCCTGTGAGGGAAGGCTTTTAGGCTCATATAAGTCCAAAACACAGTCAACCTTTCCAAACTGGTTTAATACATACTCCATCCTCCCCTGCCATAAGTTTCACACCCTGGATCCATTCTAACTCCATGGGGTGAAATTGGCTAGGTAAACATCAGTGCACTGCTGTTCTCATAAATGAAGTAAAACATGCTTCCTGAAACGCAAGTTATATTTTGTCTATCTTACAAATAGACATACATAATATTTATCAACTTATTTGCAAGACAATCACTCTTAACCACGTGTGTGTATGTATACATATATAAAGCAACGCATTTCTGATTTGCAGATAATGGAGTTGCAAAAGCCATTGAGCATTGGAATTAGTAAACAAAACTAGTTTTTGTAACTTCTTTCTATGAAAGACTTGTCAACTTTTGTTCTCCATCTAGCTGATATTTTGCCTGGTAGGGTTGTCAGAACCACTTTTTATTTTTTATTTTAAATGTTCACACTGGAGATACCACAATTTGGTAGATTTCGGAGAAGGCCGGAAATCTACATAGTAAGAAATTGAATTGCTACGATGTATAAAATTACATGTCAGTTTAATTTAGAGGAAAATGAGGATACTCTTTTTATTACTAAATCGTCTTTAATCTTCTAAATGGTGGTGTATGTCTTCAACGGCTTGCTAGCTACTCTTCCCCCTGACCCTATTAATGATGGCAGTAAAGAGCATCATCAAATGTTTGTCAACAGAGGCTAAATATGTTTGCATAGCCAGCTTTTGCAAACATTTTTTTAAGATTTACTTTGGAAAATGACTCTGGAGCATTTTGTGTTAATTTCCCCATCTATTGTATTTAATTAATTGGCATTCAAACTTGAATTTCAATGACCACAACTAGTTTCTACTTTGATACCCACCAATAAATAGTTATGGACTCCAAGGATAAAAGATGGAGGTTCTGAGGTAGGGTAGTTGCATTCCTTAAAATTGTGCTAGTGACTGGCAATATGTTTCATGTTGATTAGCGCATGTAAGCTAGAATTTTGTTCTACTCTGTGCATGCAACAGGATATTGGCTTATAGCTTTGTTTTCAATTAATCAAACATATTTCTGACAGCACACATGGCCTTTTATCATCTGGAGAATTTAATGTGAACAATTTCTGAGGCTTTTTCTTAAACCTTGTGTATTTTTCTTTATCAAGTTCATCCTGCAGGCCTTCTCTGCAGGATCTTACTGTGTATGCACTATGAACTCTGCTCAGAAACGTTTCGCTCTAAGGTGAGCCAACCTATTTTCTTTTTTGTAAAATAGAGTTCTAGAGGTAAAAGTATTAAAATACTGTGTGAAGCCACTACCTCTATCATTGTAGCACATTACACATTTAAAAAACAAGTATAAAACTTTGATTGTAGAGTACAGTTTTCCTTTGTGTGTTATTGTACACAGCATAAGTGCATGCATTAATATTACAGCATATCAAGCAGTTTTGGGCACACTTCTCCAAGGTAGCCCTAAACTACACTATATGTTATTGTGTAGATAGAGTATGAGAAAAAGTTACAAATTTATTTATGTATTATAGTTAATATGCCCAAAATACAAGAAAGCAAAGTACAAAGTCTAAATAATATGATTCTGTTCATATTAAGCATTTAATATGCTTATATTACCACGTATACCAGGAGGCTGCCTTTCTCTTTATATTATATATATATATATATATATATATATATATATATATATATATTTATATATATATATTTATATATATATATTTATATATATATATATTTATATATATATATATATATATATATATATATATATATATATTTATATATATATATATATATATATATATATTTATATATATATATATATATATATATATATATATTTATATATGTTTATATGTATATATAGGTATGTGTGTACAAGTACTGATCATAAAATTAGAATATAATGACAAAGTTGATTTATTTCAGTAATTCCATTCAAAAAGTGAAACTTGTATATAAGATTCATTCATTACACACAGACTGATGTATTTCAAATGTTTATTTCTTTTAATTTTGATGATTATAACTGACAACTAATGAAAGTCCCAAATTCAGTGTCTCGGAAAATTTGAATATTGTGAAAAGGTTCAATATTGAAGACACCTGGTGCCACACTCTAATCAGCTAATTAACTCAAAACACCTGCAAAAGCCTTTAAATGGTCTCTCAGTCTAGTTCTGTAGGCTACACAATCATGGGGAAGACTGCTGACTTGACAGTTGTCCAAAAGACGACCATTGACACCTTGCACAAGGAGGGCAAGACACAAAAGGTCATTGCTAAAGAGGCTGGCTGTTCACAGAGCTCTGCGTCCAAACACATTAATAGAGAGGTGAAGGGAAGGACACGATGTGGTAGAAAAAAGTGTACAAGCAATAGGGATAACCGCACCCTGGAGAGGATTGTGAAACAAAACCCATTAAAAACTGTGGTGGAGATTCACAAAGAGTGGACTGCAGCTGGAGTCAGTGTTTCAAGAACCACCACACACAGACGTATGCAAGACATGGGTTTTAGCTGTCACATTCCTTATGTCAAGCCACTCTTAAACAAGAGACCGCGTCAGAAGCGTCTCGCCTGGGCTAAAGACAAAACTGCTGCTGAGTGGTCCAAAGTTATGTTCTCTGATGAAAGTAAATTTTGGAAATCAAGGTCCCAGAGTCTGGAGGAAGAGAGGAGAGGCACAGAATCCACGTTGCTTGAGGTCCAGTGTAAAGTTTCCACAGTCAGTGATGGTTTGGGGTGCCATGTCATCTGCTGGTGTTGGTCCATTGTGTTTTCTGAGCTCCAAGGTCAACGCAGCCGTCTACCAGGAAGTTTTAGAGCACTTCATGCTTCCTGCTGCTGACGAACTTTATGGAGATGCAGATTTCATTTTCCAACAGGACCTGAACCTGCACAAAGTGGCAAAGCTACCAGTACCTGGTTTAAGGACCATGGTATCCCTGTTCTTGATTGGCCAGCAAACTCGCCTGACCTTAACCCTATACAATTCAGAAGAGCTGAAGGCCACTATCAGAGCAACATGGGCTGTCATAACACCTGAGCAGTGCTACAGACTGATCGACTCCATGCCATGCCGCATAGCTGCAGTAATCCAGGCCAAAGGAGCCCCAACTAAATATTGAGTGCTTTTCATGTTCATACCTTTCAGTTGGCCAGCATTTCTAAAAATCCTTTTTTTGCATCGGTCTTAATTGATATTCTAATTTTCTGAGATACTGAATTTGTGACTTTCATTAGTTGTCAGTTATAATCATCAAAATTGAAAGAAATAAACATTTGAAATATACACTCACCCCTAAAAGAGGGGTGGATTATTAGGATCACCTGTTCAATTTCTCATTAATGCAATTATCTAATCAACCAATCACATGGCAGTTGCTTCAATGCATTTTGGGGTGTGGTCCTGGTCAAGACAATCTCCTGAACTCCAAACTGAATGTCAGAATGGGAAAGAAATGTGATTTAAGCAATTTTGAGCGTGGCATGGCTGTTGGTGCCAGACAGGCCTTTCTGAGTATTTCACAATCTGCTCAGTTACTGGGATTTTCATGCACAATCATTTCTAGGGTTTACAAAGAATGGTGTGAAAAGGGAAAAACATCCAGTATGTGGCAGTCCTGTGGGCGAAAATGCCTTGTTGATGCTAGAGGTCAGAGGAGAATGGGCCGACTGATTCAAGCTGATAGAAGAGCAACTTTGACTGAAATAACCACTCGTTACAACCAAGGTATACAGTAAAGCATTTGTGAAGCCACAACACGCACAACCTTTAGGCGGATGGGCTACAACAGCAGAAGACCCCACCGGGTACCACTCATCTCCACTACAAATAGGAAAAAGAGGCTACAATTTGCATGAGCTCACCAAAATTGGACAGTTGAAGACTGGAAAAATGTTGCCTGGTCTGATAAGTCTCGATTTCTGTTGAGACATTCAAATGGTATAGTCAGAATTTGGCGTAAACAGAATGAGAACATGGATCCATCATGCCTTGTTACCAGTGTGCAGGCTGGTGGTGGTGGTGTAATGGTGTGGGGGGATGTTTTCTTGGCACACTTTAGGCCCCTTAGTGCCAATTGGGCATCGTTTAAATGCCACGGGCTACCTGAGCATTGTTCCTGACCATGTCCATCCCTTCATGACCACCATGTACCCATCCTCTGATGGCTACTTGCAGCAGGACAATGCACCATGTCACAAAGCTCGAGTCATTTCAAATTGGTTTCTTGAACATGACAATGAGTTCACTGTACTAAAATAGCCCCCACAGTCACCAGATCTCAACCCAATAGAGCATCTTTGGGATGTGGGGAACGGGAGCTTCGTGCCCTGAATGTGCATCCCACAAATCTCCATCAACTGCAAGATGCTATCCTATCAATATGGGCCAACATTTCTAAAGAATTCTTTCAGCACCTTGTTGAATCAATGCCACGTAGAATTAAGGCAGTTCTGAAGGCGAAAGGGGGTCAAACACCGTATTAGTATGGTGTTCCTAATAATCCTTTAGGTGAGTGTGTGTGTATATGTATATGTGCATATATATATATATATATATATATATAATGTGTGTGTGTGTTTTCATAAGTCCAGGACACAGCTTTGTTTTAGCTGTCGTAATATAGCAGATTTCCATATGCCTCAATCCTGGATTCAACAAGCTGGATGGAAGAAATGGAGGAATCAATACCAGGTTGGTTTTTTTTTTTTTTTTTTTGGTCTGAAAGTAATCTAAGTGATCTGAAAATATAAACACTGTTTGTATATCATTTAGGTGTAACAGAAGATTCAAAGAGGTTTCTGTTTTCTACACAATGTGTGTCATGCTTTTCTCATCTCTTTGGCATGTGCAGTAGATTTGTATCATGTTTGTTTTTGTCTTTCTAGCCCACACTGCCCACACATTACTGTAATATAAGACATAATTATGGCTAAATGTTCAAATATATAATTGATTGTCCCAATTTGTTATAATGGTTTGTACTACTGTGACACAACTCCTGAGTCTTCAGTTTGAGTCACTGTGTGTATTTTGCATGCTCTACCCCTAACAGAGCCAGCTTTTGTCCAGGCCTTCCAAGTTTTCCTCACATACAATTCAATTAAGGATCAAAGGGCCACAGCCTGTCTCTCAGCACTGAATTTTACCAGGGTTGGATTCTGTCCATCACAGAGCATATATCTATATTCAGGAATATTAGATCAGGTTTGAACTGCCAGTTAACCTAAAATGTATGTCTTTTGGATGGGGGAAGGACATGCTAACTCCACAGAGTCAGTGACCCAGGTAGGTTTGATGATTCGCATAATAATAGACTTGACTAACGGAAGAAACAAAAAATAATAAAGCCCATTTTAAGTTTACAAAAATTAGAATATGTTTAAATACATCCAACAGTGGAAAACACATTGATGCTTACTGTGTAAGACTATAGAACCTTGATTACTCACCTAGCTGATAAATTCAACAGAAAAAGCTAGAACTTTCGTGGCAATTACTTATTTGCTTATCTTCAATATGCTGGATACAGCCTTTTGAAAATATCTATTACAAATGTACAGTATTTTTCAATTATACAGAAGAAAATGGGACGTTTTGCGGTTTGCACCAAAACAAGTGAGGATTGCCTACACCTGTATGTTGTCACGACACAACAGTTTATTGTTAAATTGGATGTGTATGTGTGAGATTTTGTATTCTGGATATTTAAAACAAACGACGACAAAAAATCATCCGCTCCAACAGACCAGTAGGGTTGCCACCCGTCCTTTAAAATACGGAATCGTCCCGTATTTTAGAATGAAATTGCGCTTGGCCCCCAAGGGATGTGGCCCCCGCTGCAGTATGCGTCCCTTTTTTTTTTTTTTTTTGTATTAAAAGTGGTAACCCTACAGACCAGCCAAGTGTAAACCGAGGTTATACACCACAGAAGTTTGTATACTTTTCTGCAGAACTTACCCTCCAGCAACTGCGGTTTGATATTTTGTCTTTGATACAACAGTTGGGTTTTGAGCAGTGTCGAGTAAGATTACGGAATGGTGTATAGAATAATCCATATAGCAACGCACTCTGTTTAATGATGCAATCTTCAAAATGCACATTTGATAAAAAAAAAAATGTTATTAAAGAATGCAAAAACGTAAACCATTTGCAAATATCACATTTATGTATAAAATGATGGCTTTTAGTTGATAAGGTATTTTTCTGTGACTGTTCTGTGTAAGAGCAGTAAAACACTACAGTCTTTTGACAAGAAAAAAACGCAATTTGTCCTTCCGTCTGTTTCCTGCTCAACATTTTGCTTTCACCGGAAACTCACCCTGATTGGCTAGTATGAAGCAATAAATAACCGTCACTTCCTCTTTTCGGCCTCTTTATTTCCGAGGGAGTCGAGGTCTCCATACGGCGTTGTTTTTTTGGTGAGTTTGTATGTTTGGGTGATGTCAAATTGAAATAGAAAATTGATCATTATTTCTGAAAAGTGTCATTGAAAACGTGATCAGATAAATGAATTATTTTTTTTATGGTTCGAGGATGTCAACATACGGTTTATTGTCAGGTCACGTTTTAGGCCCAGTCGCCGTGGCCCTCTTTCGTTTTACGTATGAAAAATAAATAGCTATTTAGTTGACTGGGTTTCACATGAGTTCGAGGCAAAAAAAGGGAGTTTTTTTTTTTAACATTTGTGTTACTTCTAATATAAAAAGTAAAACTCGCTTTGAGACTGCAGCACCAAGCATGACTACAACTAGCGCATGTGCGGCGCTCGGCCTTCTCAGTTTTACTCCGCGCACTTTTGAGACGATTGCTGGGCCGAGGACAATAACGTGACAGGCATGGCTGCTCATGAATAGAGTAATATATGAAGTAAAAATAGCACAGTTAGCATTGTTTGAAACTATGCGTATTTCTAAATAACTGAACTTTTTATTGTGTTGTGCTCCCATTACTCATAGACTCTCACATACATTACCTATGTATATTAGATGTTTTTTACACGTCACCCTCGTGTTATTCGGTTGGGGTATCAAAGGGCCTGTCCTTCAACATTCTTAACCATGTAAGCGAGTGTTTCCTATTGGGCCGCCCGTTGGCGCATGTGTACGGCGAAGAAAGTATTCAGGGTCGTACTTGACCCAATCCGTTTACAACTTCTGTTAAAGCACTGTATATCAGCTGCCAGATATCTAACTTTTTCTTTTACCTTTTTTCGTGCATGTTTAATTGCACTGCCCTATCATAGATCCAGTTTATATGAAAATATACGCGGGGTAGAAAATAATAAACCTGGATAGATAAAAATCTGTTTTACACAGGAGGAACGTTGGAAACCGTACCTAATTCATGCCAAATAAAGTACAACATATTTGTTGCTAATGTTGTACTTTTATACTCTGCTATTCAGGAGATGGAACCTTATTTTATCCTTGTGCACTGTTTATGTGCAAGTATGCCAGTTAAAACAATTTTGCAAAATAACTCAATTTTTTTTTTAATATGATGCAAATCCACGGATTAATCACAATTCCTGAGAAACTCCATACCTGTACTTGTGAAGAGGGAAGCTCCTACAACTCCCATGACCAGAACACCTATTGGACAATAGTTTGACTTGGATTGTAGAGTTTTTAATATAACTTAATTTGCATTTCTGCATTAATATTTATCTAAAACCTTACTGACAATGTTTTATTTATAGTTAGTGTCTGTGTAAATGCCTCATCTTCCGAGTATTGCTTATGTACTTGTGCATTTTCAATGAATGCAAAAAGGGTATCTGTATTTCTAGTTTGCTTGGTTTTGCTTATTCAAAAAAAGTACCAGCCAGTTGTAAATGTTTGAACCTTAAAAAACTGAAGCCATGCATTAGGGCTTTTCAAGAAACTTTTGAGCTCTAACTACACTCCACAGTACCTGGCATCAGAATATCTTTATTGTCATTGTAACAAATACAACGAAATTAGGTGCAGCCCCTGCAGCGTCAATATTTAAATAAATATAATTACAAAAGGATAAGAAATAAGGTAGAACACAAACATTCAACATAATACCTTAATTGCACACGAAACACTGTTGCACGAGATGCCATCTATTGCACTGCTGCATTGGAGGGGATTAGGTGGCATTCAGTGCCCTAATAGCAACAGGGTGGAAACCGTTATTCCATCTTCTTTGTTTTGATGCTGCTATATCCTTCGCCTGATGGCAACAGTTGGAACATGTCATGAACAGGGTGTGAGGAGTCTTTTAATGTTTTCCACTTTTCCTCTGCGCGGTTGTGCAGCTGGAAACCCACACACAGAGGCAGTAGCACAGGATACGCTCAATAGAGCAGCGATAGGACACCAGCAGTTTTTGGGGGGATGTTATTTTTCCTGAGGACCCTCAAGAAATGGTCTTTGCTGAGCCTTCTTCGCCAGCTCAGCTCACACCCCAGGACAGGTCTTCCATGATGTGGATTCCCGGGCAGTGGAAGTCTTGACGCCCTCTTCACACAGTCCCCTCTGATGTAGAGTGGTTTGATGTCAGTTTTCTTTTTCCTGAAGTCCACAACGAGCTTCTTGGTCCACTTCGTCCCTATAGGCTGACTCCTCCTCCCCAGATCAGTAGATGCTCTTAAACTTTTTGAACTTATTCTTACCAGTCAGTATTTAATTTACTTTGAAAGATGATGGGCAATCTTAATTTCCTTAAGCGGTAACTGAATATTTGGTTTTATGGGTGAATTTATAACTGGTAGTACGCTATACTGGTGTTGGAACAGTGCATTGGCATTGATTCCAGCTTTTGAACTTCTGTACGGTTACCAAAAGATACTGAAGCAAATAACTCCACATCCTCCTCCTCCCTGCTTTGCCAACCTCTGCAAATCCAAACAAGGATGATCTCCTTTTGTTCATGTAATAAGTATATTTGAAGAACAGTGGAGGGGAAAGGTTTAGTTACTATCACATAAATAAATGAATTTTCTGGTAATAAAATCCAAACGTTAAGCTTTTGGTATTTATTGGTAATTGTATAGGGCACAACCCCACACTGCACTTGCAAGTTTGAATATATTTTTAAAGTGGAGTATATCCACATGTATCCACCAAGGTGCAGATATTACAGAGAAATGTTATTTGTGCAACCAAACAGTAATACTACAAAGTCTGCCTAATGAGGAATTACTTCAGGGTATCAAAAGAGGGCCATTCGTGTAAAATAGAATTAATACTGGTGGACATTATGATGGCTTTGGCTCCCTGCCTTGATGACGGCCTTGGCTTCTTCCTGCCATGCACCCAAAATCAGTGTTTGATCCTACAGATTTGAGAATAGTATATTACTAATTTGCATAGTAGTTTATACTTTAAAAAGATTGCTGTAGATTGGAAAATACTTGATATTGCAAAATGTCATGCAGTTCAGTGAATTTAATTATCACTGTAATTAACTGTTGCAGTCCTTTTCATTGTTGTAAGAATTTTTTCTTTTATTCCTTCTGCTAGCTTTCCCATCGTTGCTTGTTTAAGGGAGAGTCCACGATGTCCGGAGGTCTTGATGTCTTGCAGCTCAAAGAGGAGGATGTCCTCAAATTTTTGGCTGCAGGGACCCACCTTGGTGGAACAAACCTGGATTTCCAAATGGAACAGTATGTCTACAAAAGGAAGAGTGATGGTGAGGATTAAATGGTAGGGCTTATATGAAAATGATTTTCATTCTTTTAATGCTACTGAGCATTGAATAAAAAAGAATTGAGCTTTGTTGAAGTCTCGTACTGCTTATTGTACTTTCAGCTTCTGAGTAAAATTTGAGTGAACTGTCATTTCTACTTCTCCCCAGGCATCTACATCATTAATCTGAAGAAGACCTGGGAGAAGCTACTTTTGGCCGCTCGTGCAATTGTGGCAATTGAAAACCCAGCTGATGTCTGTGTCATATCTTCTAGAAACACTGGGCAGGTAAAAAGTAATCCTGTATAGTCAACTTCTAAATTAGATGGTATGATGTTCTGCACACTATTAAAACTTGGCGCTGAGGTCAGCGTCCGAGTGTCGGAAGTGTGCTAAAGTGATCTGGCAGGTTTTTCGCTAACACCACAAGGGCTGTGTCCCAATGCGTGGGGTTTGATAGTAATCCTTGCTACAAAATTAATGTAATTTTGTTAATTTTAATATTGGTTTTGTTTTAATTTGTTCAAAGCACTCACACACATTCCATCAGAGTAGCAAAGTCTTTGCTTCTATATTTGTGTCATATATTCTATCCTTTGTTTTTATTTTACATTAGAATAGTCAAATTAGCACTGTGAAGTTATTTTCAGTTGTCTTCATAGGAAGGCAAAATGGAGTGCATCCTATACATGAAAGGGGAAGAATAGTTGGCATGCATTTAAACCCACTAACTGACTGAATCTGAAATGATGTGCAATGCTTGGATCTTCTAGACACCCACCACTAGTGATTAGTCTTTACACTTGAGTAAAATCTTAATTTGTGCAACTTTTAATTTAGAAAGTGGAGAATTAAATAGTTTTCTCTTCAACATTAATTTTTTATCTATTTTTACAGCGTGCCGTTTTGAAATTTGCTTCTGCTACAGGGGCCACAACCTTTGCCGGACGTTTCACTCCTGGCACATTCACAAATCAGATTCAGGCTGCCTTCAGAGAGCCCCGTCTCCTCATAGTGACTGATCCCAGGGCTGACCATCAGCCACTGACAGAAGCTTCCTATGTAAACATACCCACAATTGCTCTGTGCAACACTGACTCCCCACTACGCTATGTGGATATTGCTATTCCTTGCAATAACAAGGTGAGTTGATTTGACGCTTTCTTGTCTTGCAAAGCATTGAGTATTTTCTAGACCCTCTGAAGTGAAGTTGCTGTATTAAAGACCAGGCAAAATTTTGATTCAGCAGCTTTGCCTAGTATTGCTTGACATTTCCCTTTGTGACCAGTTTTTCTAAAATGGGTTTTATAACAGTGCAGGATTTTAAAATGTGTACCACTTGGCCCATATCTATGTAACAAAGACATGTGAAGGATGTGTTTTTCTGTTTTGCACACAGTTAGAACTCAGAGCTGAGACTAGCCTGTCTAGTCTGTGATCTCATGGGTGTAGGGTGTGTGCTACATTAAACTACAGGGGACTCGGTGCACCCTATTCTTTGGGTAACTGATGAAGTTGGCTCCCTTTGTTACAGTTATGACTTAAGAATTAAATCTTGTTGGATAAATAACACTGAGGAAATTTTGCAGGGTCCTCATTCTGTTGGATTAATGTGGTGGATGCTGGCTCGTGAAGTACTCAGAATGAGGGGCACAATTTCTCGGGAACACCCCTGGGATGTCATGCCTGATCTGTACTTCTACAGGGATCCAGAAGAGGTAAGTAAGACTAGATGTACCAGATCCATCAATTACATTTACAGAAATAACCTAATTGAATAGTGCAGTTAGACAGAACAGGAGTTGAAAATTTGCAGCATTGGTCTGTTTGGGTTCTTGGTGGGGTTTTGGGGAGAGAGAATCTCCTTTTTGACACTTGCTTTTTACTGGATGTGGTTTAAGTAGTCTTTAAAGAAAATATCCTGCTGCAGAGACAGTTAAAATATTTTCAATTATGCAGGTGCACCAGTGTAGTGGACTGCTCTGCATATTACTCATGTAATGCACAAAGGCTGGTAGACTTATTGAGCAAATAAACACTTGAATGGAGAATATACTTCCTGTATCCAGTGGGAGTTTTTGTGTGTTGAATTGTTTTGTTTTTATTTGTTATACTGTATTGTGGTTTGATTTCAGATTGAGAAAGAGGAGCAAGCTGCTGCAGAGAAGGCAGTTGGCAAAGAGGAGTTCCAGGGTGAATGGACTGCCCCAGTGGCTGATTTTGTTCAACCAGAAGTGGCAGATTGGTCTGAGGGTGTGCAGGTACCATCTGTCCCAATCCAGCAATTCCCAGCTGGTATGTACTCTTAATAATAATAAAAATGTCGGTGCTTCTTTTCATGTGTTTAGAAATGCTAAGGTTTAAGTTCTGCTTGAATGGGAATGGTTTGCTGACTGCTTCTGAACATGGGTAGAAGTCTCACAGCAAGTATGCTACATTGTTTGAAACATCCCATTTTAAAAAAACTTGGAATGTGACTAACAATTTCCATAAAAGTAAATGTAAAAAAGTAGCATTGTAAAATCACTTGAATATCTGTCTTTACAAATTTGGTCAGCCATGATTCATTCCTTTTGTATGGTTGAGCATATCACAAGCTAACCAGACAAACTTGAAAATGTGCCGTTGGATCAGTCAATAAAAGATAGGACAGACATATCTGGTCACTGTGGTAATGACTGTGTTGACTACTGTGAAACATTTCCATGCATTCTTAATCTGTGATGGAACTTTTCAACTTGACATGTAAACCTGTGGTGTGTTTATCCCCAAACTCCCCCATGGTGCTACTAGGTCTTTAACTTTGTTTTAGACAAATCTGTTTCAGATTAACTACCTTAGTCTTTTTTCTTTATCAACAGAAGACTGGAGTGCAGAGCCTACTACACAGGACTGGTCAGCTGCTCCGACTGCTCAAGCCACAGAGTGGGGGGGATCGAATACAGACTGGTCCTAAACAAAGGATTTTGTAGCATTCCTGTATCAATAAAACTGTTTACTGAAGCTCCTCTGTGTTATTTTGGAAACCTGCTTGATTGCTTGAAGTATGATAATGTAGCTTATCAGTCACCCATAGTGGTGTGTGTGATATGTATGTATGTTCAATTGTTTTTCCACTATACCCAATTTTCAGAATAGGTTTATATATAGGGACATGTACAAAGTACAGTGAAATTCTTTGGTTTTTTTTTTGGCTCATCAAAACAACATTTTGATGCTCTCCACTACCGTGAATAAGTACATTTTGAAGGCGTCGTTTGGTCTAGGTGAAGTTGAACAGGATAGGAGCACATGTGTTGTGTGCTTGGCTGGTGCATGGATGGAATGTGTACAGGAACATGTGCCCTGCTGCAATTTGAAAGAAGCTACTGAAGTGTCCACTGTTCTCAGAGTGCTTCTGTGGACACACTTCAGCATGGTTGGCCTGCGTTTTATGAAATTTTGAGTAGGTGGCAAAGCTAACTACAAAGATACTTGAGTTTCATTATTTTCTGCAAATGGAACAGCAGTTCATTCCTCCATCACCTCTATGCTGTCCACTGTTCAGGTTACCATATAGTTTTATAGGATCATTTATTAACACATGCAGAGTACAGTGAAATTCTAAAATTGCATGTGCTAATCTTGAAACATTGCTACATATTGATTCCGGGATTAGCTAAACTGAAGTTTAATGTTTTGTGTTTGGTGGCATCTTGGAATTGTCATAACCTGTCAAGAGTAGCTAAAGAATCTACAGGGATCTGTGGCATTGAATAAAATGGAGTTGCTGCTGAAGTGTGTGTGTGAGTGAGAGAAAGCGCCTGTTAAGACGAGGGGAGAACCAGCAGCATGGCACTTGGGTTTTGTTACCATTCATTTATTTAAATCCTTTGCTTTAGTCTTATATGTTACAGGCCCCTGCGTTTTGTTTTAATGACAGCCCTTGTAAGTTCTCACTGTCGGTAGAGGTTGTTATATTGGACCAGCTTCCTCCACTCTTAGTCTTGTGTATAGTTCTTTGACGATAACCCTGTAGATTTATCTCTTCACGTAATCCATCCCCTTTCTCTTTTTTCTTCTCATCCTCTGTCCTGACATCTCTATATCCATGACTGTTCTCTCCACATTGTTTGGCCCTCTTACCTTGAGGTGTCCATACTGCTTTATCTTTTCCAGTATTTTCTGACATGTAATTTAATTGTACCTTTTGATTCTCTTAGCCCTGGTATTGTCAAGCTTCCTTACTCAACATATCCATTTCAAGATCATTTCTGTTGGCTCCAGTTTCCTTTCATGTGCATTCTTGACTGTCACTGTTTTATACACTTTACCCTTCACACCTGTGCTTTTCTATTGCTTCCCCTTTTTTTCCATTCTCTGTTGAGCTTTGAACTTTTAAGTGTTTTGCCTGGAGGGCAAAATCTTCCTAAATCTTATATATTCAGTCTGTCCTACTAATCTAAACACCTTTAACCTCAGTTGCTCCAGTGTCCCTTTCACTAAATTCTTCGTAGTGCCACATTGAACAATGCAATCTGCAAGTAGCATACACCATGTGGTCTGATCTACTGTTCCTGGAGCACAAACATCCATAACTAAAGTAAAAAAAGGCGTACTTAAGCACTGATTCTTAATGTAAGCCAACATGGAAGTCCCAAATCCGTCTGTTATTCCTACACCAACATCTCTCTTGTGTGTAGGCGCTTTCATATGTGTCCTTTTCCTTATTGAAAATAATCACAAATACTGTCTTCATAAGACTTGCATGTGAACTTCCTGAGGCACTGGTTTGACTCATTTCTTAGGGGTTCCCCCTAGTTTTGGTTCTCTAAAGTCAGAAAACAGTTTTTTGGACCATATTTTGCACAGAACATTACACCCTTATGGTAAAGAGTAAACCAATTGGTTTCTCTTAACGAAAATGTGCATGCATGTAACCTTGTAATGGGGCACAAAGGGTCAAAGTTGATCCTTTTCACAAAAAATGAAAAAATGGGGATCAGTTATATAGACCTGTATATTTATACTTGTGAATATGACAATATTTTTGGAAAATGATTTTTTTTTTTTTTACACTAGTGCTTCTAACCTTTTAAGATCTACTCACAAAGCGTTAAAAATGATTTTTTTTTTATGTTGGACACCGTGTTAGACTATTTAAAGGCAGAAATTACAATTACGTTATTTTTGATCCTTTACTATGGATCTAGTCCTCTATGAATCTCTCAGAGTGAGAGCAATGACGATTTTCAATTACAAGTGAGGATAGTTAGACTTTAAAATGGAAGCACACATTTGAATGATTTTATATTTAATATTTGACAATCACTTTTCTTATTAACACCCCACATTTGGGCTGCTTACTCTAATTCTATCAAAGGCTGAAACAAACTCCAAAGTGGGATAGAGGTACAGTATTAAGAGCTCTGGCCGATGGTGTTCAGGTCTTGCACAGGTTCTTTAGCTAAAAAGCCCTAAACCGTTTTTCACAGAGTGCCTTCCTTGTTACATGTACTGCATCTATCTGCTGTATTCTTTTGTGGTTAATAAAAAAACATTTCTCACCGGGGGACCGAATGGAGGTCTCTGAGATACGGCAGACCTCCTGGGTTCTGATTGGCTGAGAAGTCTGTGTCAATGATTCTCTGTTTGCCTCCGCCAAGGATTGCGCGTATTCGTCGAGGTATAGCTGCGATTCTTGAGAGACAATCTACCAGAAATTATCCCAGGGATGCAGGTTCGAATCCTCCTTATTGCTGAATGGAAGAATATATCTCTAAAATAAAAAAAAAATAAAAAAAACTCTTCAACGAACGGTGGTTTGAATCCGACATTGCATGTGTAGTTGTTTATTTTTCTTTTTTGATTAAACAAAAACTGTTTAATGAATGATTGTGTGTTTTCCATGTGTTCCTTGACAAAGCAAAGTTAAAATCACACTTAAACAAACTGCCTGCCCATTCTATTGAATCGTAATTAATAACAAATAATAATGCATTTCACTTACTTATATAGCACCTTTACTATGGTCTGAAACGGTTGCACAGATAATCAATTGGGGTACAATAAAAATGAAAGCACAATAAGAATGAATAAATAATAATGCACAGCCATGTATTTGTATGTATTTATAACATTTGGGAAGTAATATATTCTAGTTGATGCTGACATTTAATTAATTTGAAGTAGGTAAAAATAAATATTTGGAAGTATTGCAAAAGGAAATGTTTATATACTTATAGTAAACAGTACACCCACCATTTAGTTAATTACAGCACAATTAGAATCGTCTGAGTATTAAAGGTCTATTTTATAAGCATATTTTATAACATCAATGTTAATATAGAGTATAACTATAATTATTATTCTGTATTAGCATTGATATGAAAGATTTATGAAATTAGTGTTAAGTATAAAAAATGAAACTATGAATATACAATTCAATGTTTATTATATTCTACATTACTAGGGGGCTCTGCCCCCTGCTAGCCCACCCCTGTGTTTGGCTTACCGGGTATATAATTTAAAGAGATTATTAGTTTCATGGGAATTGTATGCATTATTTTCACTTTTATTTTAAAACTTTTGTAAAAATGATACTTTATTTCCGGCCCGGTTGTGGTTTCATCTCTTTCTCGCAAGACGCATAACGATGCTCGCATTGTGAAGGGGGGGCGGCTGAATGCACGCTTAGGAGATGCCGTCGGATCATCTGCTGTCTTTCTGCTGCTGGCGAGTTGCCTGTTCTGCTTGTCTCGCTGCCCGATCATTTCAAAGCCTGTACAGCAGCTGTCCTTTTGCAACTTCGCATCTCTGTCGCTCACGTTGTGAAGGGGATGGGGGGCGAGGGTTAGGTTGGCTGAACGCACACTAAGGAGAAGCAGTCTGATCATCTGCAGGCTGTTTGCTGCTGGTAAGCTGCGTGTTTTGCTTGTCTCTTGTCGTTGTTTTAAGAGCTGGGAGCACATGAAGCGTGTCTGCCAACAGCAATCCAACAACTGCTATGTTAGATGTCAGTGGACTTGTTTTAAATGGTGTCTCACTGCCTTGTCTCATGTGACATTGTAAAATCAATACTTGTACTTTATTTCCGTCCCCGGGCGTGGTTAAATCTCTTTCTCAGGACGTACTGTATAATGCTGCTCGTATTGTCGGATGGGCGGCTGAACGCATTGCTAAGGAGGTGCCGTTGGATCATCTGCTGTCGTGCTGCTATCAGTTTTCCGTGCTGTACTCCGCCCTCCCTCAATCGGACCTAACAGTCAATTTAAACAAAAAAGGCTTCAGCCTGGCTGGGACACTACAATACTATCGAGTTTTACTGCTTTCACATTCTTTAACTTTCTCTGCATGTGTATCGCGCCATCGTTTGTTTGAGCCTTTCGAATTCCACTGCTTTCATAATCTCTTATCTGCCTTTTTCTCTCTCCAGTGCCTTTGGGTATCTTTTCTCCGCGCTGCTCTTTCTTCTTTGCTTAGTCATTGACGTTTCATCTAGAACGTATTGTCCTTATACGCTTTATATGTGCTGAGAGCACAGGATCTGTGTGTGCTATGTGCCTTTACACCACTGAGTGTTTTGCTGGCCGTGCTCTCATTTGATATTGTTTGTGTCTCGCATGTCTTAAGTGTCTTCTGAGAACTTCCAGGAAGACCACATCTCATCGCCCTCCTTTTCCTTTCCAGGATTTTTTTTTTTTATAATAGATTATAAAGTAATCCCAGAGTCTTATTCTCTACGATTGATCGTCTGCTAAACCCAGGTAACTCAATGGAATGCCTCCAGAATACTTCCAGTGAAACTTGTGAGGCTGTCGCTGTATTTTTCAATCAAAAAATGAATGATATTAGAAACAATATAGTATATCTCCCCAACACTGCGCATCCTCTTAAGCCCCAGTACTCCATTATAAACAAATTCAATTCTTTCACCTGGGTAGATTTACCTGATTTATATAAAATAATTTCTCAACTGAGATCCTCCACCTTTGTCCTTGAACCAATACCAAGTTTTTTCAAAGAAGTATCACGCGTGCTAATTGATAGTATTCTTGACATTGTAAACTCGTCATTAGATACGGGGGTCTTCCCAGACTGTCTTAAGACTGCTGTAATTAAACCCCTACTTAAGAAAAATAATCTTGACTCCTCTGCTTTTGAAAATTTTAGACCCATCTCTAACCTGCCTTTCTTAATTAAAATTCTAGAGAAGGCAGTCATTATGCAGTTAAATGACCACCTCAATAAACATGCTATTCTTGATACATTTCAGTCAGGCTTCAGAACAAATCACAGTACAGAAACTGCACTCGTTAAAGTAGTAAATGACTTGCGGGTAAATGCAGACAGAGGCCATTTATCTGTTCTCATCCTCTTAGATCTGAGTGCCACATTTGATACCATTCACACAATATTCTTAGAAATCGCCTTAGTCAATGGGTGGGCCTCTCTGGCAGTGTCTTAAATTGGTTTGAATCCTACCTGGCAGGGAGAAAATTCTTTGTTAGTTGTGGTAATTATAACTCGAAGACACATGATATTCTATATGGTGTTCCACACGGCTCTATTCTGAGTCTGCAGCTCTTTTCGATCTACATGCTTCCGTTAGGTCAGATTATCTCAGGGCACAACATGAACTACCACAGCTATGCTGATGACACACAACTGTACTTATCAATAGATAGATAGATAGATAGATAGCACCTGATGACCCCAACTCTGTTGTTTCACTAACACAATGTCTTACTTGTGTTTCTGAGTGGATAAGTAGCAATTTTCTCAAGCTAAATAAAGAAGAAACTGAAATTTTAGTGATTGGTAATAATGGATAAACTTGATGCATTAGGATTAAAAGTCAAGACGGAGGTAAAGAATTTAGGGGTAACTGTTGACTGTGACCTGAATTTTAAATCTCATATTAATCAGATCACTAGGACAGCATGTTTTCACTTAAGAAACATAAGTAAAGTTAGACCTCTTATATCACTTAAAGATGCTGAGAAATTAGTTCACGCTTTTGTTTTCAGTCGTCTAGATTACTGTAACGCACTCCTCTCAGGACTACCCAAGACATAAATCGACTGCAACGAGTGCAGAATGCAGCTGCTAGAATCCTAAGTAGGAAAAGAAAATCTGAGCACATCACCCCAGTTCTGATGTCATTACACTGGTTACCTGTGTCAGTCAGAATTGACTGAAAATTCTGCTTATGGTTTACAAAGCCTTAAATAATCTCGCTCCATCTTCTATATCGGAGTGTCTTACATCTTATATTCCAAATCGTAACCTTAGATCTTCAAATGAGTGTCTGCTTAGAATTCTAAGAGCTAAACTTAAAAGAAGTGGTGAGGCGGCCTTCTGCTGTTATGCACCTAAAAGCTGGAACAGCCTGCCAATAGGAATTCACCAGGCTGATACGGTGGAGCACTTTAAAAAACTGCTAAAAACTCATTACTTTAACATGTCTTTCTCATAACTTAATTTCAATTTAATCCTGATGCTCTGCATATTCAATTAATTATCATCACTATTCATGGTGGCTCCAAAATCCATACTAACCCCTACTCTCTCTTCTGTTCTTTTTCTGGTTTTCTGTGGTGGCGACCTGTGCCACCACCACCTAATCAAAGCACCATGTAGTCCTTACATTGATGGATTAAAGGCCAGAAGTCTACGTGAACGTCCTTATCTAGTCCTTCCACGAGAACCCTGAATACAATGAGGACCTGATCATTTATGTTAGGTAGAATGCCTAGAGGGTGCTGGGCGGTCTCGTGGCCTGGAACCCCTGCAGATTTTATTTTTTCTCCAGCCCTCTGGAGTTTTGTTTTTTTTTTTTTTTTCTGTCCTCCCTGGCCAAATGTTGTTATATCTGTCTTTACACGTATTGCACACATATTTAATAAATGTAATAAACTGCGCCAAGAATATTTTAAAAAATCATTAAAAATGTGTAAGTGAATGTAAATATATCTGCACAAACCGACACTCGTGAGTATCATTTTTAGAAAGTTCGAAATGAAACGCAAATCGCAAAGCGTCTGTGTGCCGACTCGAACAAGCTTTTGCAGAATACATTAACTGACAAGAGGTGCTGCGATTGGCCCGAGCTTTCAATTCCTGGTAGAATCTTGGTAGCAGAAAGCGATCCGATTGGTTCTCGCTACCAAGAATTACCTCGCTACACGGCTGCTCTGGGATAGGGGGTGGGGCCTTCAGGCATTATACAGAAACAATAGAAAGGAAACAGTTATACGAGTTGCATTTTCAAGAAGTGATAAATTAGGGGAGAATATAAATACTATATCTATTCTTGATTTTTTATTTTTTAATTTTGAGCCATGTTAGTTAGATTAATATAGCAGCATACAGAACAAAACAAAAATTATATTTTTCACCCCAGATGGGACTCGAACCCACAATCCCTGGCTTAGGAGGCCAGTGCCTTATCCATTAGGCCACTGGGGCTGTCATACAAATAATCACTAACAAAACTTCCTTTTAAGGCTATTTTATAGTTTCCTTCGCAATTTAACATGTATATATTAATTTAAATGTATTATCTGTTACCTACTTATATAAATCTTTCATAAAAAGAAAACATTCTACACTACAGAATTTTTCAAAAGACTTCTGTATTGTGCGTAACAAAGCCTTTAGGTGTTGCGTTGTCACTATAACCCACACTCCCGGTAGTACTTCGAGTGTGTCGCTTGATATTTACGTCATTTTTATAAAGCTTTTTTTTATAGTACCGTTTTGGTAAAAACAAAGTTGCAAGTCACGTATAAAATCAGTGTGTATTTGCATTTTGAAAGTACTTGCTAAAATGTTTATTATAGAGTTTTTTTCTTCATTTTCTTACTGAAGCAGGAAATACTTCTCTTGGGAACGAATAGTTTGAGTTCCGTGTTTCCAATCGGCTCCGGACCTCATGATATGTTGCTAGGAAACGACAACCGACAATACTTGGCTGGCTGCGGCGGATGCCAAGTACTTCTTCATTTGTACTATTTTGTGTCACTATTTTTGCATTTCATTTGCTGTTTTTAAGGGCATCAAGCGAAAACTGTGTCAAAATGGTAAGTAACCCTTTTAATTTTTGCTGCTATCCTGGCCTGAATTACGGAAATATAATAATATTTATGTAATGGCTGTAAAGTATACATTTACGTAACCATACCAGTCGTATCGCGCTTATTTGCTATTTGAAACTTTAATTGCCCCAGTGGATTTAATTGACTGTAGCGTTTTTCTTGTAACGGCTATCACATTTCTAGTGGATGCAATGAACGCCTTGCGATGTCTTTACAGTGTTTGAATGTTTAATGGCAGTACTTCATCGCAGTTACAGAGCAACCGCTTCATATCGCTGTGATCTGGAGAACGCGAGAGCATTCTTACCAACTGAGGAACTCATATTAATAAATAAACTTTAATATTTTTCATGTATCCGCTAGCTCGCTACAAATCCTTACACGTATCGTTCAGTCTGGTTTTTAAAATGTGTCGCTCTGCATTTCTAGTATGTGAACTTATTTTAATAATATAAATAATTTTAACTTTTTTTAATAGTTATTTCTCATCAGCCTGGTAAGAGGGTTTGTTCAGGGTTGAATGGATATACTGTATAAGTAAAGCAATGCAGTAGTTTTTATGCTGAAAAATTGACTTTCTGTGATTGTGGGTGGGAAAAAAAAGAGAGGACCCTGCCATAGACTGGCTGACGCTACATTTAGTTAAACATGTTTGTGAATGTTATTTTAGATTATGTAGTTTCTAAAAGTATATTGATATTGACCATAAACGCATTAAAGACATGGCTACTGGAAATGGGGCTTTGGGGTCATATGTGAACAATACATTTCAAAAACAGTCATTTCAAGCAGTACTAGCCATTAACACTAGTATTAGTTTTTTTTAAACGATTTAATATCTTGAAAGCAAAACTACAAAACGTATCAATTATTATCAAAAACATGAAAAAGTTGGGGTGTGTCCAGACCTTTGACTGGTGGTGTATATCATAATTGCAAAATAACAGAACTTTTTATTTTAGTTTCTAATCTGAGAGGACCCTTCTCTCATATACAAATATTGTGTATTTAGTAAAATAGGAACGTGATGTCATATTTTGTACCTGCTTTATTCAGTCCAAGGCTGCAGGGCCAGAACTGGACACAGACCAGTATAAAACCTGAGATGGCAGGGCCACTTTCTCTCAACAGGACAATCTAATCAAACCCAACATGCATGTCTTTGGGATGTGGGAGTCACATTGGAGAGTCGGGGAAGAAAAAAACGAAAAACACTGACGCAGCTTCAATTTTAATGGGATGTTTGGTGTATTGTACATGCTGTCGGTTTAAAATCTTTTCAAATTAGGCTATCAAGCAAATTAAAAAATCCAATCTGAAATTATAAACCATTTTAAGGTGCACTGCTATTAATAATTTAATCAGATGACAATTTCTACCACACAGCTTATTCTAGATCTTCTCACTACACAAAATCATACTAAGAAGTTGACTCCTGTTTTTATTGTTTCACATTTAGATTATTGTAATGCTTTGTTTATGCTGACACCTAAAATATGATAAATAGACTAAGTACAAAATGCTACTAGACAGAAGAATGATGAAACATATTAAACCAATTTTGGCATTAATTCACTGGAGGCATGTTTTGCTTAGAATTAGATTTAAAATTCTTTTAATGGATTTAAAAGTCAAGTCAAGTGAGCTTTATTGTCATACCATCTACACACATAACGTGGTACATTATTCAGTTGTGATGTGGTTATGTTACTTTTTGAGAGCCCACAGAATTACATCCCTAGGGCTATAGTACTGGGGTGTTGTACCGTGTTAGCCATTATGAATGTTGTGACAAGTCAAGTAAAATGACGCTTTTTATTGGCTAACTAAAAAAAGATTACAATATGCAAGCTTTTGAGGCAACTCAGGCCTCTTCTTCAGGCAAGATGATTACATCCTGATTACATCCTTACTTGAAGAAGGGGCCTGAGTTGCCTCAAAAGCTTGCATATTGTAATCATTTTTTAGTTGGCCAATAAAAGGCGTCATTTTACTTGACTTGTCACAACACTTGACTACAGAAATCCAAAACAAGCCTGAAAATGTAAAGCAGGCCTGGTCCTGAAATTCAAAACCTGCACACATAAAGTGGCCCAGATCAGTAATTCCCAAAATGGGAAAGAGAACCTGTAAACCCCTGGCCTGTCGAACACAATGTAAGTAAGTACATTTTATTTATGTAGCATTTTTCAAGAACAAGCCTTACAAAGTGCTTTACAACCAGTCTTCAAAAAATCTGACAGAAAAAGTGAGTTAACACTCAGTTAACAGCAGTAATATGCATAGCCATAACACAATACATCCTAGTAATACACAAAACCACTTTACTTAAGAATAGATAAAGTGTATTGAAAATAAGGTGGGGAAAAAGCAAAACAAGAAATAAAGATTCAGGAATATTTAATCTATATCAAATTGTTTGCTCTAAAGAGGCAACCCAAAAAGTGAATAAAATCAAACTCAAAAAGGCAATAACCAAAAAAACCAAGAGAGTGCACAAAATTCTAGATTCAAAATTCTGGGATGCAAAAGTTTGGGCAACCTTGTTAATAGTCATTATTTTCCTGTATAAATCGTTGGTTGTTATGATAAAAAATGTCTGTTAGATATATCATATAGGAGACACACACAGTGATATTTGAGAAGTGAAATGAAGTTTATTGGATTTACAGAAAGTGTGCAATAATTGTTCAAACAAAATCAGGCAGGTGCATAAATTTGGGCACCACAAAAAAGAAATGAAATCAATATTTAGTAGATCCGCCTTTTGCAGAAATTACAGCCTCTAAACGCTTGCTGTAGGTTCCAATGAGAGTCTGGATTGTGGTTGAAGGTATTTTGGACCATTCCTCTTTACAAAACATCTCTAGTTCATTCAGGTTTGATGGCTTCCGAGCATGGACAACTCTCTTTAACTCACACCACAGATTTTCAATTATATTCAGGTCTGGGGACTGAGATGGCCATTCCAGAACGTTGTACTTGTTCCTCTGCATGAATGCCTTAGTGGATTTTGAGCAGTGTTTCGGGTCGTTGTCTTGTTGAAAGATCCAGCCCCGGCACAGCTTCAGCTTTGTCACTGATTCCTGGACATTGGTCTCCAGAATCTGATGATACTGAGTGGAATCCATGCGTCCCTCAACTTTGACAAGATTCCCAGTCCCTGCACTGGCCACACAGCCCCACAGCATGATGGAACCACCACCATATTTTACTGTAGGTAGCAGGTGTTTTCTTGGAATGCTGTGTTCTTTTTCCTCCATGCATAACGCCCCTTGTTATGCCCAAATAACTCAATTTTAGTTTCATCAGTCCACAGCACCTTATTCCAAAATGAAGCTGGCTTGTCCAAATGTGCTTGAGCATACCTCAAGCGGCTCTGTTTGTGCTGTGGGCGGAGAAAAGGCTTCCTCTGCATCACTCTCGCATACAGCATCTCCTTGTGTAAAGTGCGCCGAATGGTTGAACGATGCACAGTGACTCCATCTGCTGCAAGATGATGTTGTAGGTCTTTGGTGCTGGTCTGTAGGTTGACTCTGACTGTTCTCACCATTCTTCGCTTCTGTCTATCCGAAATCTTTCTTGGTCTGCCACTTCGAGCCTTAACTTGAACTGAGCCTGTGGTCTTCCATTTCCTCAATATGTTCCTAACTGTGGAAACAGACAGCTTAAATCTCTGGGACAGCTTTCTGTATCCTTCCCCTAAACCATGATGGTGAACAATCTTTGTCTTCAGGTCATTTGAGAGTTGTTTTGTGACCCCCATGTTGCTACTCTTCAGAGAAAATTAGAGGAGGAGGGAAACTTACAATTGACCCCCTTAAATACTCTTTCTCATTATAGGATTCACCTGTGTATGTAGGTCAGGGGTCACTGAGCTTACCAAGCCAATTTGAGTTCCAATAATTAGTTCTAAAAGTTTTGGAATCAATAAAATGACAACGGTGCCCAAATTTATGCCTGATTTTGTTTGAACAATTATTGCACACTTTCTGTAAATCCAATAAACTTCATTTCACTTCTCAAATATCACTGTGTGTGTCTCCTATATGATATATCTAACTGACATTTTTTATCGTAACAACCAACAATTTATGCAGGAAAATAATGACTATTAACAAGGTTGCCCAAACTTTTGCATCCCACTGTAAATAATCCAAACATGTATATACAGAAAACACAAGAGAGGCCAAAAAAAAAAGCAGCCAAACAACTCAAGGCTGAAACGGAGGTATGTGAGACCTTTAAGTAGACTGTGTGTCTGTGGCCACAGCCTCGGTGTCAAGTGCCCTGTCCCCTTTTGGCTTAACATGCAAAACTCAGCGACTAGAACTATAACCATTATTATATAATTAAACTAGTCAAAAATAATACAACAATAACCAAAAACATATGTTGAGACCTGTAAGTATAGGCTTTGAACTTATAAAATGGTGTGTCTTGTCTCCTCCTCGGCTCGGAAAGTATTCCGTTTTGGAACCTGGGAGAAGCTGCATCCCTGCTGTCTGCAGATATTGATGTCCACTTGGCTTTATTGAACTGAGATCACCGAAACACACTCTAATGGTTAGCAGTTAAAATCTAATGCTGTTCAGGTGTGAGTTAGTACCTCCAAATGTCAGATCATGGTCCTGTCATGGAGAAGAATAGCTTGTTCCCTTGTTGATAAATTCAAGTATGTTGAGACCTCATTTATGAGTGAGGGTCAATCAGTGTGTGATCTTAAGATTGACCAACAGATTGGTGCAATGTTGTGCCACCCCACAGCAATGAAGAGTGAATGTACCACTCCACCATCACTTATGGTTATGATCTCTGGGCTGTGTCCAAAATAATGAGATTGTAAGTACAAAATCCCAAAAATGAGGTTCTGGTGCACCGTTGCTGGACTTGGTGTACTGCTGGGATTAAGTCATTTAGAGTAGAAGTGTTTTTTCTCCAAAGTGAAAGGAGGCAGTTGGCATATAATTCACATGCCTAGTGGATGATAGCCACTTGCAGAAGTCCCAGGGAATGCTAGAGGGGTTTTGTTTGTCAACAGGCCTGGCTGTCTCTTTGAATTCTCCAGGAAGACTTTGCTGTGGATTGGGCAAAGCATGTAATCATCACAGCTCTGAAAATGAAGTGAAAGAAGAAAGCAGCCATTTTAGAAACGTAATGAGTAAAGAAGAATCTAGTCTTTTCATCCAAATATAAAGTTAACTCAGACAATCAGTATGTTTATTAAAAGAATGCTATTCCTGCAAATATTTTTGTAATCTGTAGCTGTTAAACACTGGGCATTACAGTTGCAATAATCATGTTTATTTTAAAGATGGTCAGTTTTTGTCATTTTTTTGTAAAGCATTCTCCATACTATTGTATGTTTAACTTAATCTAACCTGTACATTATAATGACAATGGGACAGAACATTTAAGATCTAGCTAGTTTTTGTGTTTCTTCATTAAAAGCAGCCGCCACAGTTGTAGGCAACAAGAGCCAGCTGGACAGTAATATAAAACTAAAAGACATGAGAGTTTTTGAACCTGGCATTGAGTACATTTTCCCATTATTGTCGTAATAAATGTCAGAAGTCTTTATTTGCATCTCACTTGGCTCATCTTTTCCATTATTCTTTTGACTGTGTTGGGGTTTGACTTTTCTAAATAGCCTGTTTTATCTGAACCACTGCTGAGAGGAGAAGTACCAAAGAACCTGTTGAGATATGCCAGGATATTTTCATTGAATTATTAACTCTGGTTGGATCCGTGGAAACAGCGTGTGTTGTGGAACTTTAGTTTCCTTTTAACTATTAAACACTGACCAATGCCTTGACCTGACGGTGATGAAGACGTGTATCAGACAGCTCCTGTCTTGCAGCACCTATTCACCGTTTCCCCAATCCCATAAAACGTGCTACAGCTGGGGAAGACGTCCTGCATAGTGCCAGTACCTAGACGTGTAGTGCGTCAGTGTTTGATAGGACTTCCAGACCAGGAGCTCACACATTGTTAAGACCTTTGAGGGGCTGGCATCAAAACATCTGCGACAATTGATTACAGGTAGTAATTAATAGTAGCTGTTACACGAACAAACCATTCAGGGAGGAATTTGTTTGGGATTTCCTCTCCATGCCTAATGAAACGTGTGCAAATTCATTTCTGTCAGCTTCCTTTTATAATCTCACAGTAAAGATATTTGCAATAAAAAAGCAGAATTCTAAATTTGTAGTGCTGTGCCTGCTCTGTTAATATGCAATCTCTTCATATTCCAATTTAAAATCACTGCAATAGCATCCTTTTTAAAACAAAAAACAAACAAACATGGGTTTGAGGATATTGGAAAGCCTTGGAAAATGTATTAACATTTTAGATGGAAATAGATTTTAACAGTGTTAATTGTCCGAAAAAATGGAACATGACCGTGTAACCAACTTATAAGCTTGTGTTTAAGATGTTCTATCAAGACGTTAAATATCTGCAATATTATCCTGTCTTTCCAAAAAAAAAAAGGAAGATCAAAGGACACAATTTATCCAGGCAGGTCTTTTATTGGGAGTGAGGAGAACAAGAGCTGGCAATCCAGAAATGTGCATCAAACGCCAGTGAGTAAGGAACCTACCACTAAAGCAGTGAAAGGCAACCTTTTTCGAGTTGCAGCGCACGAAAGGCGCACTTGAGGGACTGCCCATAAATAAAGTCGTGACGACACAATCTATGGACAATCGCCAATAAACAGTTAATTTTACAAGTTTGAAAGACATTTTATTAATAAAGGAATCAATGGATAAATCTTAAATTTAATTAATGTGAACATTAAGATTGTTTTTCAGCTCATATAAGATCAATTTTCGAAAGACAGACACGCATTTCCTTGTCGATCATTTGAAGTCTCTCGCGTTTCTTAGACTTCATTTCCGTAAGTGTTCCGTTATCTGTTTTTTCAACATAAAATATATATGTTTAAACATTATCTTTTTTAATCAACCAAAAGTTCAAAAACACTAGCAATTTAAAATATTTTACAAATGTTTTCGCGACGGCGCACCGGTTGCCCGACAATGCACTAAAGTCTTGTTGGAAAAGGACTTTAACTTCATGTAAACCTAACTGAGATCCCAAAGTGCCGGATGGAGTAGAAATGAGATTGAGGATATGAAAAGGTTCCAAATACTAGAGAGAATTTAAAACTACCAGTGGTCAAAAGTCTAATACATGGAATTGAAAAATCAGGTTGAAGAGAGCAAGTGAAAAGGATGTTGCATTGTCTAGAATTATATTCCCCCCAGGTAACATACAAAAGAAGTTTGTTTTGATTTGTAATTGAATCCAATAGATAGATAAAGTCTTGTGCATAACTTCAATGTCCAGTCAAGAGGGAGTGTTAGCTTAAACAACACGGCCATAGCAATGCAAAACTAGAATATCGTTGTGGTACCCACAAGAAAAACAAGTTTGGTGCTTTAATGATGTCATTAAATATACTGAGGAGTGCCAAAAAAAATCCTTAAGTTTGCAGAATTTTATGATTTTTCTTCTTCAGTCTCTCTATCAGGATACTTGTTTAAGTTGTTTTTCATTTTTCTATGGGGGAAAAAAAAGAAATTGTCGTCTGGAGTGGCATTTTATATAGAAACTTTTTCTCTCTGACTTGAATAAACATGAAAAGGATTAACTAATCTTCTTTAATTGTTGTAGCCGTTTGGACATGGAGCTTTTCTGCTTTGTTGAGATTTAACAGCATCTGCAATTTTGGAGAATCCTAAAGGTTTATTCAGCACTTTTCTGCATGATGCATAGAGAGGAGAGGAGAGGTTAGGAGCACATGCTGATACAGCGTATTGCCGCACCCACCACATGACAAACCAACTCAGGATCCCAGATTAGGACCCAAGAGCAGCCATGCAATGGGTGACACCTCAGCACCACACTAGTTCGGATGGAGTAGAACAATGTGAGGTTTTTTATGGAGGCTGCTACCAACCCCCAGGTTTTTCCCTGCAGGTTGGAAGGCTACTTGCAGGGCTGGATGCAGATTAACGTCATACCCAGGACGGAGCAATTGCAGGTTAAGGGCCTTGCTCAAGGGCCCAGCAGAGCAGAGTCCCTTTTGGCATTTACAGGATTCAAACTGGCAACCTTCTGATTGCCAGTGCAGATCCCTAACCTCAGAGCCACCACTCCACCTATGATGCTTAGAGATGCATTATTTCTATTTTATTAAAACAGTCTAATTAGAGAGTTATTTTCATTATGTTGTGATGAGCAGCACTTCATGTAATATTCTTAAAATATGCTGCTTATCTGTGCATATTTAGTAACTTGATTTCTGGCTGTGTTGTCAGTTTCTGCAAATTTGCCGTCATCTTCTTAGCCTTTATCTCCATGTTTATGGTGACATTTAAAGAATAGTTTCTCCATTTCTCTTGTGTCTTTTTGTTGAGTTTTGTTTGAAAAAGCAAGATTTGCAGGAGATCTTTAGGGATAATCTTCAATTTGGGCTTGTGATGAAGTTATTCTTTTGTGCTTTATGCATGCACTTTTTTTAAGGAAACAGCAAATTGTTTTTCATAGAGTATTTCAAGAGATACGTTAGATTCAACAAAATATCAGCTTGAAATCAATTTAATAAATTCTTTATCATCTGTTAATAATGTATTAAAAATAAAAAAAATCTAATCTTCTTTGTGTTAAATTGTTTTTTTTTTTTCAGAATTTTGAAAGTGAAGCATATTGTGCATGCCAATGATATTTAATCAGCTGTAACTAGTTTTTGATTTAACAGGAAAGGAAGGGCAAAGCCCTATAGCATAAATAAAAAAAAATGTAAATACAGCTTGATAGTAATCTATACTAATAAAAGGCAAAGCCCTCACTCACTCACTCACTCACTGACTCATCACTAATTCTCCAACTTCCCGTGTAGGTAGAAGGCTGAAATTTGGCAGGCTTATTCCTAACAGCTTACTTACAAAAGTTGGGCAGGTTTCATTTCAAAATTCTACGCGTAATGGTCATAACTGGAACCTATTTTTTCGTCCATATACTATAATAGACGTCTGCTCGATGGCCGTGGAAGGCGGAGTTACGCCTTCCACGTAATTTAGTGCCTGCCCATATAAGGCCGTCCGTCAGCGGCAATCCAATAGAAACACTGCTTCTAAATATTCACGGGTGAAGGACTGTGCTTATGCAGAGGAAGATGAGATGGTCAGGGTGGTGTTTGGCACAAACTCAGCAAAACTGCGAGAGAAACTTTTAAGTGCCGGGTCTTAGCTAATATTACATACAGCCGTGGACATCGCACGAGATGGCACCAGCACAGCTGGGAACCTTCGATGCATGAACACCGAGTGGCTCACGTGAACTGACGCAGTGCACAGACAAAAAGCAACAGTTCCAAAGAGTGCTGAACAAAAACCGAATTACACAATTGAGAAGGCAGCAAAAAAATATGAAGCGTCTGATAAGCATATTCATAAATGCAGCTACTGTGGAAACAAAGCACACGGTGGAAAAGTCAATGTCCGCTAAAGGAAGACAGTGTAAAAAAAACCCGTGCATGCAGTGTGTCACATCTCAGATAAAGAAGAAGACGAGCTGTTTATTGATGCAGTAAGGAACGAATCGATGAATGAAACCTGTTATCTTTACAACGATTGACAAACACGGAATGTAACTTGAACACAACACATCGTACAAATACGACCCTGATTGAAAGAAATAATGATAATCAAATCCTTGATGACAGCAAAACTCAGTAACACTCACAAAACAAATACTGTATATTGACAGTCATGTTACGTTATTTTTAAAATGTTCCCTTTTCTTTTTCATAACTTCTTTAACACAATACTTCTCCGCTGTGAAGCGCAGGTATATATACTGCTCAAAAGAATTAAAGGAACACTTTTTAATCAGAGTATAGCATTAAGTCAATGAAACTTATGGGATATTAATCTGGTCAGTTAAGTAGCAGAGGGGGTTGTTAATCAGTTTCAGCTGCTTTGGTGTTAATGAAATTAACAACAGATGCACTAGAGGGGCAACAATGAGATCACCCCCAAAACAGGAATGGTTTAACAGGTGGAGGCCACTGACATTTTTCCCTCCTCATCTTTTCTGACTGTTTCTTCACTAGTTTTGCATTTGGCTACAGTCAGTGTCACTACTGGCAGCATGAGGCGATACCTGGACCCTACAGAGGTTGCACAGGTAGTCCAACTTCTCCAGGATGGCACATCAATACGTGTCATTGCCAGAAGGTTTGCTGTGTCTCCCTGCACAGTCTCAAGGGCATGGAGGAGATTCTAGGAGACAAGCAGTTACTCTAGGAGAGCTGGAGAGGGCCATAGAAGGTCCATAACCCATCAGCAGGACCAGTATCTGCTCCTTTGGGCAAGGAGGAACAGGATGAGCACTGCCAGAGCTCAACAAAATGACCTCCAGCAGGCCACTGGTGTGAATGTCTCTGACCAAACAATCAGAAACAGTCTTCATGAGGGTTGCCTGAGGGCCCACATGTCTACTGCGCCCTGTGCTCACTGCACAGCACCGTGGAGCTCAATTGGCATTTGCCATAGAATACCAGAATTGGCAGGTCCACCACTGGCGTCCTGTGCTTTTCACAGATGAGAGCAGGTTCACCCTGAGTATATGTGAAAGACGTGAAGGAGTCAGGAGAAGCCGTGGAGAATATTATGCTGCCTGTAACATCGTTTAGCATGACTGGTTTGGTGGTGGGTCAGTGATGATCTTGGAGGCATATCCATGGAGCGACTCACAGACCTCTACAGGCTAGACAACGGCATCTTGACTGCCATTAGGTATCAGGATGAAATCCTTGGACCCATTGTCAGACCCTACGCTGGTGCAGTAGGTCCTGGTTTCCTCCTAATGCACGACAATGCCCGGCCTCATGTGGCAAGAGTATGCAGGCAGTACCTGGAGGATGAAGGAATTGAAACAATTGAATGGCCTTCACGATCCCCTGACTTAAACCCAATAGAACATCTGTGGGACATTATGTTTCGGTCCATTAGGCACCGCCAGGTTGCTCCTCAGACTGTACAACAGCTCAGGGATGCCCTCATACAGATCTGGGAGGAAATGCCACAAGACACCATCCGTCGTCTCATTAGGAGCATGCCCCGACGTTGTCAAGCATGCATACAAGCTCGTGGGGGCCACACAAGATACTGAAAAGCATTTTGAGTAGCAGAAATTAAGTTTTTGAAAAAATGGACTAGCCTGCCATATCTTCATTTCACTCTGATTTTAGGGTGTCTACACAATTGAGCCCTCTGTAGGCAGAAAACTTTTATTTCCATTAAAAGACTTGGCATCCTTTTGTTCCTAAGACATTGCCCTGTCGTTATTTGTATAGATATCCAACTTCATATTGAGATCTGATGTATCTAATGTGTTTCTTTAAAGTGTTCCTTTAAAAAAAATATGCGGTTAACACAGAAAGACAGATCACCAATTGAGGCTTTATGAATAATGAATACTTTATTCGCCATCAATGATTGTTTTGGTAAAGCCATACTCAGTGTAATCATTAGATGAACAGTAAAAAAGTAAGAGCGAGGGGAGGGTGACTTATTGAGGCACGCAGGCCAAACCACAATAGCACGTCAACTCGATCTGAATTGCGCGATCACATTCGAAAAAATATATCTTTTCAAGTTCTATTTAGTCGACACAAATATCTTTAGTTGGAATGTAAGGTGAATTTACTCTTTACATTTGTATGGTGAATAAAAATGTATGCAGTGATGCCTACATTTAACTTACATTCCTACCAAAGACATTTCTGTTGACTAAATAAAAATTCCTTCTATTTAAAATTTAAGTAGAACTTGAACAGCTCATAATATCCACGCAGACTTGCACGTAAGAGCGGGAGTCATCCGTTTTAACAAGCAGCGTATTGCACTGATACGAAATAGCCTGCCCATTTAATTATTTAGGAATGGATAAATGAATTAAGATTTTGTACAAATAATGTGTTTCATTTTTCTTCCTTGATGGATTCTGGCACCTCCTGCAACAGTTGCTTGCACCCCAAAGTGTGTGTGTGTGTGTGTGTGTGTATGTGTATATGTATATATGTATGTATATATATATATGTTTAAATATGTGTGTGTATGTATATATATATATATATATATATATATATATATATATATGTATTTGTCTGTATATATGTGTGTGTATGTATGTATGTGTGTATGTATATGTATGTGTCTATATGTAGATATGTACAGTGGGATGCAAAAGTTTGGGCTACCTTGTTGATAGTCATTATTGACTAAAATTGGCTTTGTAAGCTCAGTGACCCCTGACCTACATACACAGGTGAATCATATAATGAGAAAGAGTATTTAAGGGGGTCAATTGTAAGTTTCCCTCCTCCTTTAATTTTCTCTGAAGAGTAGCAACATGGGGGTCACAAAACAACTCTCAAATGACCTGAAGACAAAGATTGTTCACCATCATGGTTTAGGGGAAGGATACAGAAAGCTGTCCCAGAGATTTAAGCTGTCTGTTTCCACAGTTAGGAACATATTGAGGAAATGGAAGACCACAGGCTCAGTTCAAGTTAAGGCTCGAAGTGGCAGACCAAGAAAGATTTCGGATAGACAGAAGCGACGAATGGTGAGAACAGTCAGAGTCAACCCACAGACCAGCACCAAAGACCTACAACATCATCTTGCAGCAGATGGAGTCACTGTGCATCTTTCAACCATTCGGCACTTTACACAAGGAGATGCTGTATGCGAGAGTGATGCAGAGGAAGCCTTTTCTCCGCCCACAGCACAAACAGAGCCGCTTGAGGTATGCTCAAGCACATTTGGACAAGCCAGCTTCATTTTGGAATAAGGTGCTGTGGACTGATGAAACTAAAATTGAGTTATTTGGGCATAACAAGGGGCGTTTATGCATGGAGGAAAATGAACACAGCATTCCAAGAAAAACACCTGCTACCTACAGTAAAATATGGTGGTGGTTCCATCATGCTGTGGGGCTGTGTGGCCAGTGCAGGGACTGGGAATCTTGTCAAAGTTGAGGGACGCATGGATTCCACTCAGTATCAGCAGATTCTGGAGACCAATGTCCAGGAATCGGTGACAAAGCTGAAGCTGCGCTGGGGCTGGATCTTTCAACAAGACAACGACCCAAAACACTGCCCAAAATCCACTAAGGCATTCATGCAGAGGAACAAGTACAACGTTCTGGAATGGCCATCTCAGTCCCCAGACCTGAATATAATTGAAAATCTGTGGTGTGAGTTAAAGAGAGTTGTCCATGCTCGGAAGCCATCAAACCTGAATGAACTAGAGATGTTTTGTAAAGAGGAATGGTCCAAAATACCTTCAACCACAATCCAGACTCTCATTGGAACCTACAGGAAGCGTTTAGAGGCTGTAATTTCTGCAAAAGGCGGATCAACTAAATATTGATTTCATTTCTTTTTTGTGGTGCCCAAATTTATGCACCTGCCTGATTTTGTTTGAACAATTATTGCACACTTTCTGTGAATCCAATAAACTTCATTTCACTTCTCAAATATCACTGTGTGTGTCTCCTATATGATATATTTAACAGACATTTTTTATCGTAACAACCAACGATTTATACAGGAAAATAATGACTATTAACAAGGTTGCCCAAACTTTTGCATCCCACCGTAAATACATGTATGTATATATATGTGTGTGTGTGTGTGTGTGTGTGTGTGTGTATACAGTATATATATATATATATATATATATATATATATATATATATATATATATATATATATATATATATATATATATATATATATACATACAGTGGTGTGAAAACTATTTGCCCCTTCCTGATTTCTTATTCTTTTGCATGTTTGTCACACAAAATGTTTCTGATCATCAAACACATTTAACCATTAGTCAAATATAACACAAGTAAACACAAAATGCAGTTTTTAAATGATGGTTTTTATTATTTAGGGAGAAAAAAAACCCAAACCTACATGGCCCTGTGTGAAAAAGTAATTGCCCCCTTGTTAAAAAATCACCTAACTGTGGTGTATTACACCTGAGTTCAATTTCCGTAGCCACTCCCAGGCCTGATTACTGCCACACCTGTTTCAATCAAGAAATCACTTAAATAGGAGCTGCCTGACACAGAGAAGTAGACCAAAAGCCCCTCAAAAGCTAGACATCATGCCAAGATCCAAAGAAATTCAGGAACAAATGAGAACAGAAGTAATTGAGATCTATCAGTCTGGTAAAGGTTATAAAGCCATTTCTAAAGCTTTGGTACTCCAGCGAACCACAGTGAGAGCCATTATCCACAAATGGCAAAACATGGAACAGTGATGAACCTTCCCAGGAGTGGCGGCCGACCAAAATTACCCCAAGAGCGCAGAGACAACTCATCCGAGAGGTCACAAAAGACCCCAGGACAACGTCTAAAGAACTGCAGGCCTCACTTGCCTCAATTAAGGTCAGTGTTCACGACTCCACCATAAGAAAGAGACTGGGCAAAATGGCCTGCATGGCAGATTTCCAAGACGCAAACCACTGTTAAGCAAAAGAACATTAGGGCTCTTCTCAATTTTGCTAAGAAACATCTCAATGATTGCCAAAACTTTTGGGAAAATACCTTGTGGACAGATGAGACAGAAGTTGAACTTTTGGAAGGCAAATTTCCGTTACATCTGGCGTAAAAGGAACACAGCATTTCAGAAAAGAACATCATACCAACAGTAAAATATGGTGGTGGTAGTGTGATGGTCTGGGGTTGTTTTGCTGCTTCAGGACCTGGAAGGCTTGCTGTGATAGATGGAACCATGAATTCTACTGTCTACCAAAAATCCAGAAGGAGAATGTCCGGCCATCTGTTCGTCAACTCAAGCTGAAGCGATCTTGGGTGCTGCAACAGGACAATGACCCAAAACACACCAGCAAATCCACCTCTGAATGGCTGAAGAAAAACAAAATGAAGACTTTGGAGTGGCCTAGTCAAAGTCCTGACCTGAATCCAATTGAGATGCTATGGCATGACCTTAAAAAGGCGGCTCATGCTAGAAAACCCTCAAATAAACCTGAATTACAACAATTCTGCAAAGATGAGTGGGCCAAAATTCCTCCAGAGCACTGTAAAAGACTCATTGCAAGTTATCGCAAACGCTTGATTGCAGTTATTGCTGCTAAGGGTGGCCCAACCAGTTATTAGGTTCAGGGGGCAATTACTTTTTCACACAGGGCCATGTAGGTTTGGATTTTTTCTCCCTAAATAATAAAAACCATCATTTAAAAACTGCATTTTGTGTTTACTTGTGTTATATTTGACTAATGGTTAAATGTGTTAGATGATCAGAAACATTTTGTGTGACAAACATGCAAAAGAATAAGAAATCAGGAAGGGGGCAAATAGTTTTTCACACCACTGTATATATATATATATATATATGACAGCAACACTCCTCACTCACAACAGTGACAAAACAATTACATTGACAATCATGTTACGTTATTTTCAAAATGTTTCCTTTTCTTTTTCATTACTTTTTTAACACACTACTTCACCGCTGCGAAGCGCGGGTATTTTGCTAGTTAAAGATAAAGTAAAAGACATTGGTGCAGATGTTACAGGACAGCCTTGTGAAGCAGGTGTGCAATGTAGAAAACCTTTTCTCAAGTAACTACTTCTTTTGTTTGGCTCAGATGCTTTCACGTGCAAAACCTGCGCTGGGTGGGGACGCCCAGCAAAATGACAAGAAGAAGAAAAAAAACAAGAAAATCCCCAAATTGGATGAATACTTAAGCCAGCGAGACTACATGGGAGCCATTACTTTACTAGAGGTGATTTGTTTATTTATAGAATGAGAGAATTCACATTTCTTCAGGAATAAACAGAGAAAATAAATACCAGTCAATCAGAAAGGGCAACTTCTGTTGTAAAAATTCACCAACTGACGATTGTGTTAATCATTTACCTCCTGTGGATGATTTTATCTTTGCTTTAGATTTTATTGTACATCTGACAGTAGTTCTGTACTGTGTTTCTACTTTTAGACATAATGGCTAAAATATTTACCTGTAAAGCTCAGTAGCATAGACATTTGTTCTCTAAATTACCCTAAACTTTTTTTTTTTTTTTTGGTCATTGCAGTTTAAACGTAGCGTTGGAGAAAAAGAGGAAGATTTAGACCTTTGGATTGGTTATTGTGCTTTTCATCTCGGGGACTACAAGCGCGCCATGGAGGTATATGAAAAATAAATAATTAAATTAAAAGGAAAAATAGCATATGTAAGTTTTTATTCTCTGTCTTTGTTCCTGTGGCTTTTTAAGGAATACACAAGTCTTACTCGGAGAGAAGGCTGCCATCCTGACGTGTGGGTCTTCCTGGGCTGTACTTATTTTTTTCTGGGAATGTACAAAGAGGCAGAGGAGGCTGCCCTTCGAGGTAAAAGCAATCTAAAACATACCATTTTTTAATATTTAGGCTATGTGCTCCATTTATTTATTGATAATATCTAACAATACTTGAGAGATTGTTGCAAAAAGAAGAATATGGAGAGTGTTATGCCCTTTGCCTTACCCCAACCCTAATTTTATTTCATTACTTACTTATGTATACTGATCAGCAACATTAAAACCACCGGCTTAATATTATGTCGTTCCCTGTCATGCCAGCCATCGAGGCATGGACTTCACAAGACATCTGAAGGTGTTATGTAGTATTTGGCACCAAGGTGTTTTTATCAGATCATTTAAGTGATGTAAGTTGCAAGGAGGTGCCTCTATGATTTGGTCTTGTTTTACTAGCACTTGTCAAAGATGCTTATTTCACCTGAGATATGGAGAATTTGGAGACCAGATCAGCACCTTGAACTCTTTGTCTTGTTCCTCAAACCATTTCTGAACACTTTTTTCACTCTGGCAGGGCTGAAAGAGGGTATTATTCTGCTGAAAGAGGCTATTGCTATCAGATAATTCCAATGCCATGAAGAGGGATGTACTGCATATTGTCTGTAACAATCTTTAGATAGGTGATACATGTCAAATTAATATCCACTTGCCAAGACTCAAGGTTTCCCAGGAGAACATTGCCCAGAACATCACACTGCCTGCACTAGCTGGGCTCTGACTATAGTACATCCTGCTACCATCTCAACTTCTGGTAAATGGTGTACACAGACCAAGCTGTCTACTGATCGTAAGGAAATCGTGATTCAGTTCTCAGTCTCAAGCGCAGATTGTAGGCACTTTCAGCGATGGACATGGGGGCAGCATGGGCACAACTACACAACCCCATACAGAGCAAGCTGTGGGTCACTGTGTGTTGTGACATCTATCTGTTATGGCCCAGCATTAAGGTTTTGAACAATTTGTGCTACAGGAGCTCTACTGTGGAATCAGACAAACGGTCTTGCCTTTCCTCTCCATGAGCATCATTGAGCTTTGAGAGCCCATGACCCTATTGTTTGTTCATCGGTTATCCTTCCTTGGACTGCTTTTGGTAGGTAATAACCACTGCCTACAGGAAACATCCAACAAGATCTGCCATTTTGGAGATGCTCAGACCCACCCAGTCTTCAAGCCATCACAATTTTGCCCTTGTCATAGTTGACCATTTTTCCTGCTTCCAACATATCACCTTCAAGAACTAACTGTTAACTTGCTGCCTAATATATTCCATCCCCTGACAAATGCAATTGTAACAAGATAATCAATGTTCTTCACTTCACCTGTCATTGGTTTTATTGTTATGGCTTATCAGTGTGTATTATTATTTTTTTAGTTATTTGCTCTTACATCCTGCAATTCCATCTACAGTATCGGTCAAAAGTTTTAGAACACCTCAATTTTTCCAGTTTTTCCTCTAATTTGATCAGTTGGAATGCATTGAATGACCAAAAATGGTGAAAGGGTAAGCAGTAAACTGCCTGAGGTTTAAATCTAAAATTGGCAAAAAATGATAAAAATAGGAAACATCCGAATATTACAAATGGTTCTTCTTTAGAACATAACTAATAGGTTACAATCTACAGATGGTCTGAAGCATCCATCCATCCATTATCCAACCCGCTATATCCTAACTACTGAGTCACGGGGGTCTGCTGGAGTCAGTCCCAGCCAGCACAGGGCATGAGGTAGGAAACGTACCCCGGGCAGGGCACCAGCCCACCGCAGGGCACACACACACACCAAGCACACACCAGGGACAATTTAGAATGGCCAAGTCACCTAACCTTCATGTGTTTGGACTGTGGGAGGAAACCCACGCAGACACGGGAGAGCATGCAAATTCCACGAAGGGAAGCAATTAAAGTAAATTATGCCTTGCAAGTTGAAGCAAACAATTTTCACAGTTGTCCTAACTTCTGTTGATTACTTACAAATCCTCTGATTATCTTAAAGCAGAGTTGGAACAGCCTGTGTTACTGCACCCTCTGAAGTGCTACTTGAAGAATATTCTAGTGATAATGCCAAGAGAACTGCAATTAACAAATGAAATGAGACAGAGCATTACTACCCTTAGAAGTGTAGGCCTTTCATTTAGAGAAAATACAAAAAAAAGTGTCAGTAAGTAGAAACTGTGATAGGAAGAAATCTGGCAGACCTAAAGTCACAACCCAATCAGAAGACAAGTTTCTGAGGGTCACAAGCTTGAGTGATAGCCACCTCACAGCACAACAGCTTTAAGCACTTCTTAACAGTGGTCAAGAAATGCAGGTCTCAGTTTTTTCTGTGAAGATGAGATTTTGCCCAGTCTGTAGTAGTCGACAGCCAGCATTTCTAGACCCTGTTTTGTCCTTTGAGGAATGGCTGTTACTGCCACTTGCCCTGTCAAACCTTTAGCACAAAGTCTCCTCTTCACAGTAGAAACTGAGACTTGATTTGAGACTTGACCTGTACTGTAAAGATGTGGTGTCCTGTGGTGGGTTGGCACCCTGCCCAGGATTGGTTCCTGCCTTGTGCCCTGTGTTGGCTGGGATTGGCACCAGCAGACCCCCGTGACCCTGTGTTTGGATTCAGCGGGTTGGAAAATGGATGGATGGATGGATGTAAAGATGTGCTTGAAGCTCTTGTACTGTGAGGCACATATCAAGCAAGCTGGAATCATTTGCTAATTGCTGTTTTCTTGCCATTGTCCCTGGAATCTTGTCCAAGTAGTATTTTAAAGTGTGTAGTAACACAGTTTGTTCAAACTGTGCTTTAAGACAGGGTTTTTTTTTTTTTAATAATTAACAGAAGTTGGGATACCTGTGCAAATTGTTTTCTTCAATTTGCAAGGTTTAATTAACTTTAATTGTTGCAGAACATCTGCAGGTTGTAACCTATTAGTTATGCCCTAAAGAAGGCCCATTTGTAATTTCCTTTTGCTAACTTTAAATTTATACCTCAGGCAGTTTACTACTTACCTTTTCACAATTTCATGTCATTCATTGTATTTAAAACGGAGATGCCCAGATACATTTGTCTGGTGGTGATCTTGACTGTTTAGCCATGGGACCTGGTAATAATTCAAGTAAAAATCATGTTAGAAAAAATCTGAGTTTACTTACACTGTTCACATTATTAATTTCCTTTTGCCGCCCATATATTGCTTGACAATAGACAGTTTGAACTTTATAATGTACATTTGTAGATATTGCTATAAATGTGTTATCTTCACTGACAAGACTAAATCATTTGTGATAAGTAAAACTCAAATATGATGTACTGTACTTTGTTTTTATACATTGTCTTCATTGGGTCAATGGCTCACTATTTCTTTTGGAAGTTGTCGGAGGACTTACTGCGAGTAGACAAGGCATAATCCTGCATATTCACAGCAATTTTAAAGTGAGAACCTAGAATCTTCTCCTAACAAGTTTTTGAATGCAGCATAACTTTTCATACACAACTTCACATAGTAACTACTCTTGGAATGTAATCCCAGTAAGAATGGATAATCGTTTAAAGTCTGATTTTTACATTCCACGGCACCTGTAAATGAATTATGCACCTTATGACAGCTACTTCTTATTGCAATTTATAATCACTGAGAGATTTCAGTGTTTCATAAGGTTACTTAACCTCAATCCCACAGATCTGTCACCTTCGTTTTTGGCATAATAAATGTTTTTACCAGTTGTACTGAGAGAAGTGAAATAGAACATTTATAAACCTACTAGCCAACCCACGGCGTACCATACGGCGCATAATCAGGCTGGTTTTTTAATGATTTCTAAGCACAGGGAGAAAATTAACATTTGAAAAATCGGTAATGTAATAAATCAGCAAGAAAAGCAACATTGTAACAATGCACGGAACGGACCAACACACAATCGTCCGTGACTGAAAACTGGCGGACCGCCATCACTCATGTGCCCACCTCCAACTCGTCACTTGAGTCGTTGTCGTCTTTGCACAGTCCAGATGCACCTGTGACTCACGTACACTTTCCGTGTTCCTGCAGGAGCATCTAAGAAGACGCATGTTTGTCGCGGATGCGAATTGCTGTATGTAGCGTGTAAAACAGTTTGCTATGGTGGACGCGGTCGTGCGTCGTAACCAAAAACTCGGTTTTTAAAGACTGCGTACTTCATTGTGTTTTAACCTCAGTTGTAAAGGATTGTTTTGTTTTAAGGATCCCATGGGATACCACTCGCAAACCGTTTTACACGCTGCATATGGCGATTCACCCCCGGCGTGGCTCCTTCCTGCGTGCGCCATAGGTGTCTTACTTGTTGGCGGCTTAGTGAATCCACGCCCCTTCCGGCGTGCTTTCCATGGGTGTGTTACCTTAGTGAATTATATATATATATAGATTTTAGGTATATTTGAACAGTCACTTCATGGAGGTGAAGTACCAGATGACTGAAAAATTGCAATTGTGACAGTCTACTAGAAAAGAAATAAAAAGGATCCTGGTAATTTCAGACCAATAAGTCTTCTGTAACATGCAAAAATATGGACACCATAATAAGAAGTAAATTTTATAAAAGTACTTGCTCCTTGCTTTACTTTATTAAAAAGAAAAAAAAAACTCTTTCAGATGTAGATGCAGATAACTAGGAATTATTTTCATAGGTTTTGAAATGCTCATTTATAAAAACATTTCAATATGTCACATCTTCAGGGTGAAATCTTTAAAATTCCTCTTAAAATGATAGCTGGTATTCCAATTCAATTTTAATTTCCATTAACTCTTATTAAGCACAATTCCACTTAAGAGACCAGTGCGATATACTGTGTTTTTGTTCATCCTGTGTTTTACTGATTTGTTAATTTTCTTTTCCCTCTTTAGCACCCAAAAGTCGTTTACAAAATCGTCTGTTGTTCCATTTAGCACACAAGGTGAGTGACAGTTTTGAAGTCAGTTTTCTCATTACAATTGTCAGTATTTCCTTAATTAATGGCATTGTTTTGTTTATGTTTAATGATAATTGTACACGTAATAGCAATGTACTGGTCTCAAAAAAGTGAAGTTTATCACAGACAGTAGAAAAGACTTCAGACTACATTAATGCTATAGATTATCATTACATTTAAACAACTTTATTGATGATTTTTTGTTCAAGTTCAATGATGAGAAGAAACTGATGAACTTTCACCAGAACCTTCAAGACATTACTGAGGATCAGTTGAGTTTAGCCTCTATACACTACATGAGGTCCCATTATCAAGAGGCTATAGACATCTACAAGAGACTGCTTTTAGACAACAGGTAGGTAAAGCATCAAGTGTCTGCCCGCTAACCTGGCATCAAGTGTCTGCCCGCTAACCTGCAGATAAAAAAAAAAGCACATGCAGGATCTAAATCACTGATCCATTTGGAAATTGCAGCTATAACTTGTATTACCCTGAGAATGATGTTAGATTTTCACAGACACACCTTTTAGGATATTTACTGTAAACTTTAACATTTAATCTTAGAAGCCTGCTTAGATATACCTTAAATGGATTTCTTTAGTTACAACATATATTGTATGATGTAATAATATTTTTCATCTTTCCTAGAGATTTCCTGGCTTTGAATGTGTATGTTGCACTGTGCTATTACAAACTGGATTACTATGATGTTTCACAGGAGGTCCTGGCAGTTTATCTGCAACATGTCCCAGACAGCACTATTGCTTTGAATTTAAAAGCATGCAATCACTTCAGACTTTACAATGGCAAAGCCGCTGAGGTATGATCTAGCTTTGTGGTAGAGTATTTAAAACCAAAAACCTACAGCTGTTCTTTGCAAAAGTGTAAAGTGTTGCAATATGCACTGACAAAGTAGAAAAAGATCATGGTATTGAATGATTTACGTAACACTTCTTTTTTGGGTGTTTGCTTTTTTTCCTGTCTGTAAAGTAAGATTTTTTTTTCATTTCCTACAAAATATATACTGTAGTCTTTTAGATTGGCATGTCCCACTTGTTTCTGGTATAATAGCATGTGCTCCCTGAAAAACTAGTGTACATTCCTGAGCCTACCTTTGTTTGGCTTCAGCCTCCTCTGTGCTGTAAACCTGGCTGCTGAATTCAGAAAGTATTCACAAAAAAAGTCTAAGATACATTTGTTTGCTGCATGCTAAACATTACCATATGGTGAGATTGACTAGCATTTCTCCATTCCTCTCAGATTGAATATATTTGCATAGTGACTGACTTAAATATCTTTCAGTGCTTGTACCCGAGGATTCTGGGTTAAGCTCCATCTTCCCAGAGTGCATCACTTTTATGCAATTGGCTTTAAAAATGGTTTGATGGGAAAATACAAGTGTACATTGCACAGTTAATAATATTTCCATGATAAATGCAGTTTTTCTTATTTGAATCTGTAAGTTAACATGTATCCATTTTTCAGGCTGAACTGAAAAATTTGATTGACATTACATCAACATCTTTTGAGTTTGCTAAGGAGTTAATCAGACACAATCTGGTAAGCTCTTACAGTTGAATTAGATGCCTTTATGTTTTTACATGCTTTATATCTTGATCTCTGAAAGGAGTGTAGCTATTGATAAAATTGCCCTTTCTATTTCATTGAAAGCTTTTGTACAAAATCACTTTCACCCTTTTGTTTCTCTTTTATTGCTTAGGTTAATAAACACTCTTGCCTTTTAAAGACTTTGCTCTTTGAAGCTTTATATCTTGTAAACCATGCAAAAAATGTTTCTTTTAACTGTTTGTTCCTCTTGATTAGTTTGGTAAAAACGCAATAACTGGTGTACAGAACAATTAAAACATGCAATAAGTAGGTCAATATTTTATGTACAATTCAAATTCAATTTCAACATCATCCTCAGTCCACCTGGAGAGTTTATGAAATCAGATAACCCATTATGAGTTTGTGACTTAAAGATACTGAAGCCTCTTTAGGGTTGACTGAGTCCAGGCATTCTTACTTAAGGACACCGTTAAAAAATCCAAATTGTGAAGAAGCTTTGAAAAGTTCCTTGAATTTTTTATTTTTTTTTTAAATTTTAAATAGAATAGAGCATCCTTTTCCCACTGTGGCACAGTGCTTGGATTGGGATTTTTTTAAACTGAAGTCATACGGCAGTTCACAACAATGTAGTTTAAGATATTGCAATAAAACTTTCTCTGTGCAATATTATCCCATCTGAAATACTCTGAATCCTGTTATAAGTGGATTAGAAGTAATCGAGGTTCCTGACAGGTAAGATTTTTTTCCAGTATAGTCTGGGTGTGGGTCAGTCCCAAAACATTTAAGATGTGTGCTTGACAACATTTCTCACAATTAGGATCTTGGCCTTGGGTACATTTTTGATCATTTAAGCCTAGATCAACACATTCAGTGTAAAGTTATCATTTTTATTTTGATGACTTCAAATGTCTTTCCTATCTAGTTCTCGAGTTAGAATCTTATTGGCCTTTTTAATGTGCTAATATTAAGAGTGTCATGACTTAATGGAACAGGAGAGTAATGGTGTATTGCATGTAAAAATTTTACTAAACTGTTTTAATGTTTTTTTTTTAAATAAACCTCAGTGGTGGAGGGTTTTGCAAATTCATCATTAAATATGGAGGTATCTGTAAATAATTCTGACGTCTGTATTGCTTGTTTGTTTTCGTGTATGAGTGTATGTAAATGTAATAAATTATTTGTCCTCTTAAGCGCTTCCCAAAATGTTCTGTTAGCACTGTCTGGAGAAATGTTAACTTCTATAAAAATCATTTAATGGAGAAAAAATTTAAAATAAAATCATCTGATATTAATAAAGGACTGGACTGCCAGTTTCAAGTTTGTATATTGTGGTTTATAATTCCTCTCTCCAAGAAAAGAGCAGCATGGTCAGAAAGTGCATTTTTATCAGAATGGTAAGATTTGACCAAGGGAAGCAGGTTGTTCTAAATAAACAAGCAGTTGATTTGTGAATAGTTGTGGTGTACCAAGAAAAAGAACATTGTTTAAATAACGGGTAAATAAACTTTTATCTGATTCTAATGTGCAGTTGATTTAGGTATTTATTAGATCCAAACAGAGCCTAGTTTTATAGTTCTAGTATCTGTATCTGATGTACTTTGAGAAGATTCTATCATCATTAACTCTCTAGAAAGTACGCCTCTTCTATTTTTGGTGCTTTTTTCCTTTTTTCCTTTGCGGTCATGGTGCTTGCCAGTTTCTGGACACCTTTTTAGAGTGTGTTCACAGCTCTGTTACTGTTATTCTCTATTAATAGGTTGTGTTTCGTGGAGGTGAAGGTGCTCTCCAGGTATTACCTCCTCTGATTGATGTTATTCCTGAAGCCAGGCTAAATCTAGTCATCTACTACCTAAGGCAAGGTGAGTAGCTCTTTTAGGAAACTGGTAGAAAGTGACCTACAGGAATCTATCTTCTGCATTAGGATAAAGTAAAGCAAAGATTAACACAGGAGTACAAATTCATTTTTAATCATTTTAGATTGTGATGTCTTTTACATAGAAAAATAACTAGTTAATATCTATTTGAGTTTTAGTAGATTAGTAAGTAATATTTATCTCTGAAAACATAGGAGTATATAGGCATGGCGTTCCTAACCTTCTCATTCATTGTATAATGCTGACGCATGAAGTTTAATTTGAGCTTCTGGTAATTTTGTACTAGATTAAATTTAAACAAAAACCTGAGCAAAGAATTATCATTGTCCCTAGTGCACATAATAAAAAAAAAACTTAGCTTTTTGGCAATAATTGAAAGTAGTTACAAGCACTTCGATTTGACATGCCTCTCTGGGAAGTGTTTTTATTCCTAGAAATTCGCTCATCCTCACCTACAGTATTGTGAAAATGTTTGCTCTGTTTTTTTCCACAGTCAAAAGCCTTACATAAAAATTGCCCCCAGTGAATAATGAATACAAAATTTGGTATTCAGTATTTATTTTTAATTAATGCAAGTTGTTTTCATAGGTGCCTTTCCTATAGGCTGAGATGCTGAATGCAATTGTTGTCAGTCATTTCCATTATAATTACATCAGTGTATAGAAAGACACATCACCCCTTTGATGAAATAATTTATGAAAAAATTGTAAATGCAATACATTAAAAGTAGCTGGAATGTTAGTGACAGAAACCAGCACTCATTATCACATGGTGTCAATTTGGAATTGGCAATAAATCTGCCATGCATATCTTTGGGAAATGGAGGGAAATATTTATCCAGGCTTGGGGAGAACATGCAAAAAACACAGTAAATGAGTTTCATTTTTAGGCAGAACAAACCTACTAAATGTAACCCTTAATAGCTGGTCTAGTGCCTTATATAGGTAAATACAAAAAGGACAGTAAAAGGTACGACGGACACAAAAAGCATATGTGAAATCTAATTTAACATTTATAACCTACATTCCTCATTATAATGTTTTTTGATTAAATGTTATTTGCCTGCAGATGATGTAGAAGAAGCATTCAACTTGATTAAAGATCTTGAGCCAATAACACCTCAGGTAAAACTACATTTTAGTGTGGCATAACATAATGTTGTGCCTTTCTTTTGAATGCTGAGATTCATTTTTCTGTGTCTACTTTCATAGTCCATATTGAGTTATGTCTGGTAATACATAAACATGTTCAATACTAAAGTTATTAATGAAATGCACCTATTTTAGTTTATATTTTAGCTATTTTTATATCAGCATTACTGATGTATATTTATAAGGAGTATTATGAAAGCCTCCTAAGATTCTTAGATGTATAACACAATTTATGTATTTATTTATTTATTTTAAACTTTGGCCATATTAAAAGCTTTGTTTGGATTTATAGACATACAAACTCAAACTCTTTGAAATAAATAAAGCTAATGGTGGGCTGCAAAAGCAACAGAATTCAGATCAATCTGCTGGTCTCCTTACTGGCTGTGTCTGTTTTTCCTTTGTATGTTCGATATCAACTCCAGCAGTGACTTTTCATTCATAGAGTGTAATTTGATATATTTTAAGCATTAAGGTTATAATTGTGCATTGTCTGCAAAGTTCAATCATCTCCTTGCGCAGTCTCAAACAACAATTTTTACAACCTGCCCTGGCTAAGATAGCCTCTCTTTATTCTGATCTTTCTTTTTTTAATACACTATCATAAGAAGTATCAGCCTTTCCAGACAACAGTTTGTAAAAAACAATAGAACATCTTGTACTCTACAGCCAGTCCCTGGGCACCTTCATCTTTTTCCAGTGTTCCCATTAAAGCCATTAAGTTTAACAAACAAACAAACAACATTTATTTATATAGCACATTTTCATACAAACAGTAGCTCAAAGTGCTTTACATAATAAAGAATAAAAAAATAAAAGACACAGTAAGAAAACAAAATAAGTCAACATTAATTAACATAGAATAAGTTTAGCGGCCATATACTAAAGGTGATGATATCTTTTGTTTTAGTTTTGCGTTCCACCGTTTATCTTGTCCTTCTGCTCACAATTGAACTAAAATGTACACAAAAAATGAACATTCATCAGGCTGTCGGGTGCATTGGCATTTTTTTCATTATTTGCAAAATCTAGTGAGTATTTTTAAATTTTATCACAAGCAATTTGAAGTTCAGTTGTTTTTTTAGTCAATGATGATATATTTATCATCATATACTTATATAATTATCATTGTATATGTATTTTTTACACTTGTTCTCATCCCCAGTATTGGAATATGTCCTATTAGTTGATGAAAAATAAGAGCCTGTTAAACCTTGCAAGTGTTAAGCTGGTTTGCAGTGTCTGTTCATCTTATGTTGAGTTTCATTTATTTGCTATTGACCACACTACTTAAATATAACTGTGTAAACCTATTTTGCAGAGAAGCTTATTTGCAGTCTTATTTCAACTTAGGTTGTATAGTGCTGTCTTCTGTAAAAGTTGTAAAATATACTTGTTTAGTGCCACTCATTATCACAGAAAGTTGGTTGCATACATTCAGAGGTTATCATTGTCAGGATTATCTTCAGGTCTTTAATATTCTTTTACGGAAAGGAAGTTGAATTGACATGGAATATGTGTTGTTCATCACTAACTTTATCCTTGAGGACAGTATCATTTTGGTAATATTTCACTTCCTTCCAACTTACCCTCTCAGGCTCTTTGGTTTTCTACAAATTTAATAAGGAAAAACTTGACAGACTCAAGTGCACTAAAACATTTGTTCCACTGTGACTCATTTTGTTTATCTGCAAATTTAATTTGAATCACAGTAACATCACATTATCTTGTCTTTTCTTGGATTATTTGCATTGTTGTTTTATGAATTAATTATTTTTGTTACTATATTCAGGTTTGTTTTTTTTTTATTTGTTACCACCTAGTGGTTCTCATACATTATATTTAAACTTTAGTGTGTGAAGATTAAATGGTGGATTGTTTTTGCCCAAGTTGTTTTGATTGAATTTGTATGAATTCTTGGAACAGAACTAATTGCTGAATTCATTACGGTAAACATAAAAATACCAGTATTCATTTTTTGTCTTTTTTAATAATTTTAAAATTTATTCTACTGTAATCTTAACTGCTACATATTACATTTAAACAATTTTGCCATTAGTAATGTACAACATTACATAATTAACCATTCCCTTGTTTTGTACTCAAGGGTCTATACTGGCATACCTTGAAATTCTTGCCTTGATTCCTGTTATGAGGTCATAGAAAAACAGTTTTTATAAATTTTCAAAACTGTCATCTTCTTCAAAATTTGGCTATGAATATCTGCTTATATTAACCATGGTAGAATTTATTTTTTCTTTTTTAAATTAAGCATGTCTTCATTTCCCAGTATAATCAAATTAGCAATTACCATATGTTTTGTAGTGTTATGACTTTTAATATTGATGATTTACTCTCCCACAGGAATACATTCTTAAAGCAGTGGTTAATGCAGCCCTGGGTCAGGAAAATGGCTCAGTAAGTAAAATGACTTCCCATATCTTATCAAGGCAATCCGGCTTCAACTCAGCTATCATGGCTGAATTTTTTGTTGTTATTTACAGAGGGATCACCTAAAGATTGCACAGCAGTTCTTTCAGCTGGTTGGTGGATCAGCAAGTGAATGTGGTGAGTTTTCAAAACTGCTGTGAAATTTATAATCTGAAAACATATGATTTTGTTTTTGAAAAAATACAAAAAACAGCAAGACGTGATGCAGCATCTACAGGGAAATGTTTATATTCTTTTAATGGATTATAGCGTCCATGAATTCCTTGATATTTTTCAGTTTATTTTGTATTTTATTGATTTTATTAAAATCAAATAACATTCCATACAAATAAGTTAAGCTTTACAAAAAAAGGTTTGAAACAAATCAACCCCCACCCCTGAGAAAGAGAGCTAGGACTGCAGAGTAAAACTTAAAGCTAATAAAAATAAGTAAATAAATAAATTAATAAAGATAAATAGAGTAAAAGAGGGGAGCTTCCTAATTTAAATGCTTCTTCTAAAATGTTATTGATTAGATCCTGCCAGTTTTTGAAAAAGTTTGTATAGGTCCCCTAAGTGCGAATTTGATTTATTTCCAGTTTCAAATAATATATTACATCAGTTACCTACTGACTTAGAATAAGAGCGTTAGGATTCTTCCAGTTGAGCAAGACAAGTCAACGTGCCAATAATGTAGTAAAGGTGAACACAGTTTGTTTGTCCTTCTCCACTTTAAGCCCCTCTGTGAGCCCACCAAACACAGCTGTTAGTGGATTAGGAGGTATTGTGACACCAAGGATGTCTGAAAGGCATTTAAAGATTTTGGTCCAGAATGATGTTAATTTGGTGCCACCAATAAAAGCTTCTCTATCTTAAAATACTTCCTACATTGGTTCCATATTCTGAGCGAGTGAAGCACAATTGGGTTGTTAGTATATTGGTGATAACTTGCATTTATTGTGGTGCAAAGCAAGGAATATAACAGCAGGATTTGATTTCTATTGCAGACCAAGCCTCTGTATGTTCATCTATTTGTGTCCATGTCCAGGTTTTTATAGCTTGTATATTTGCTGCCCTGTAATAAAACTAAAACTTAGGTAGAGCCATGACACCTTCCACCTTAGGTCTTTGTAGGGTCACCTTTTGGATACGTGGACATTTTGAATTCCAAATAAATGACGTTATGGTTGAATCTAATTTCTTAAAAAATCATCTATTGATGTATATTGAAATGTTTTGAAATAAAAAGAGAAGCTTAGGAAGAATATTCATCTTAACAATGTTAATTCTTCTATGCAAGTTGTGCTTAATTTTTTCCATACAGACGGCTAAATTTTGTTAATAAAGAGCTTTATGTTTACTTCTGATGTTTACCCCTAGGTATTTAAATTGATCTGCAATGATAAAAGGGAAGGTATCCAATCTAATATTGCATGCTTGAGAATTCACTGGGAAGAGCACTCTTTTATTCAGAAGTGATTCTGAGACCAGAAGTCTTTTGAAATTATATTAGTGGTGTTAGGACTGCAGGCACAGTATTTTGTGGGTCTGATATATACAGTACCATATTATCTACATGCAGAGAAACTTTCTGTTCAAGTCCTTCTCTGATAATCCCCTTTATCTCATATGCATTGCGACAGTGAATTGCCAGTTTAAAAGAGTATCTTAAAGGCTATGGTAATTTATGCTTCATTTGCTATTTATTATGTAAAGGTTTAGTACAGAAACCTTGACCATTGGGTTTCTGAAGAAAAAGAAATAACGTTCTGCTTCAGTGATAACAGAAATGACAAAATGAAAACCGATGTGAAATGTCTAACAGTTTTTTACATCCCTTTTTATATTGTAAATGAGAACATGGCTGTATAAAGTATACTGCTCATTCATTATCTTATTATGTTAAAGGGTTGTTCCTTTTATTTGTTTTAAAATGCAATGGGGTAGCAAGGAATAGCTAAATAAGTCACCATGACTAAGATATGTTCAAAGTTGGGTAATAGTAGCAAAGTTCTTCTTGCTTTGAGATTCATAAATTTAAGGTAACTCATTCCTGGATGTTTGTTGACAATCAAGTGAAAGTGTTAGAAATAAGCAGGAAGGACTTGACAGATAGCTGATTAAGGAATGTTAGGTGTAGTCAGTTATTCTACTGTGGAAAAGGCACCATGGAATGGTGCCATAGCTGAAGGAATCTACAATAGTTTAGTGAGCTAGTGGAACATCTATAAGCCCAGTAAGATACATGAGCCAGAGGCCAAACTGGCAGCACTGCTCAGTACTGCCCCTTAAAGTTCATCCTGATCTTGACTATGAAGTATTGCCTTAAGCTCACTGGAAAGTAATCAAATCAGTTATAAATAATTTTCTTTAGTTTTGTTTGTAGCAAAATCCAAAGTTGTATTTAATCAAGATTAGTAGTGTTCTGATTGATCGAGACTCTAGCTAACTAAACTTGGCACTTAATGAAATTCAGTTAAGATACCTAGAAATAGAAAAGAGTTTCCATCCCTGTTTCCTTCCAATCTCTGCTAGACACCATTCCAGGAAGACAATGCATGGCCTCCTGCTTTTTCCTTCTTAAAAAATTTGAAGATGTGCTTGTCTACCTCAACTCTGTTAAGGTTAGTGTTATTTATGTACATTTGTTCTGTTAGCTATTAGATATTAAAGTGTTTTTTATAAAGAACTCATTTGCTTTTCATTGCTAAATTGTTTTTTTTTTCAGTTCCATGCAAAATTGAAAATACTCTCAAATTCTTTTGGTAATTTCAGGCAGAACTGTAGCTCAGACCTGCTCTTAATTTAGTTTTGCAAACCTTTAAAGATAGTAGATTTAATCTTTGGCATATCAATAAACAAGAAACGGAAATTATATTTACTGATTTTAAAAAATGTGGATGTCGGCATGGTTGTTTTTATTTTTAAATAAGTACAAATTAATGCAAGGTTTATATTTAAATTGTAAATTAATTCAGCACATGTGAGAATTTTTGTGAACAATACTTCTCAGCAGCATTAAAAGCCTCTTTCTCAAACACTTGTAATCAAGTTGAGCACAAGTTTCATACTATGAATTAAGGTGGATTACCAGCATTATGCAGCATTAAGAAGGCATTGCACAAATTAAAGCAGATCTCTGAATGTTTACCTGAAGTAAATATAAATTACTTGAATTTTTTGTGGAAGTTGTACTGATCTGTGTCACCTAGAGAGACTGATAGGTGGATAGACCAAGTTTGAAATGCTGTGTCTAGTTGTTGTTTCTACATTACACAAAATGTCATAAAGAAATTAAAGACTGCAAGTTATGAGTTGTAAAGACTGGTGTTAGTATAAGCACACATAGATAAAGAGGAGACATTATACATTTTAACTGTATCTTAATGTAATAAAAGATCCCTAAATGTTCTTAATTCAGTTTGGGGTTGTGAGAAACTAAGGACTAGCTCAGCAGCATTGTGAGCAAGGAAGGAACTAAACCTGGACAACAACAGCATTTGATCTAAATTGAGTTCTTGTACAAAGATTTCTTATGTAAGCTCCAGAACTTACACTTTTACTTATGTACTGCACTTATACTTATGTACGGCTAAGTCCTTTCTTGCTTTTCCCTCATTACAGAGCTATTTCTACAATGAAGACACATTTAACTTTAATTATGCACAGGCAAAAGCTGCTGTGGGCAACTTCAAGGAAGCCGAAGAGGTATGTATGATAATAAATTTCACACAGATCTAAAGAAGCTAACATTTTTGTTTGTATAGTGAGAAATATTTTTTGTTACTACCAATTAATTTTCAGACTGTCTTTTTTAATAACTGTTTAATAGTCTGCTGTGTTTTATTATTCCAAAAACAGTAAACAAGTATATTTTATTATTAACAGGTATTCCTTCTCATCCAAAGCGAGAAGATCAAGAATGACTATACTTACCTGAGCTGGCTGGCACGATGTTGTGCGTGTTTAAATATTACTGCTAAATTAAAATTATTTTTTTGTTACTGGGATCTTTTCAAGCATTATATTCTGAATTGAATGTAACTGCAAGTGTGAATATTATACTTATTTTGGTGAACATGTTTAAATGCTTGAAGACAGTAAGAGTGACTACAATTTTCTGAAATTAACAAAACGTAAATCTATTCATACATTTCTCCAGATAATTTTTTTCTTTCAGTGGAATGGTATACTTTATAGTAGACATGTACTGTATATTATATGGTGGTTTGGTTGTAGATAGATCAGTGGATGGAATTATAATGTAGCCCCAAAACCATGTGAAGCTGTGGAACTGCATTTAATGTACATAACTAAATAATACCTCTCTAATATATTTGTAACGTAGCAGGTTCACTGTACACCAGCTGCCGATCGGTCCATATCTAAATGTGAACTTATTCTCTAGACTGCAGTACATTATAATGTGCAGCATAGCCTCTGGAGCTCAGCTCAATTCTTGCATAGTATCCTAACTTCTAGCTTCACTTGTTTGCATTTTACATATCCGGATAATACTTGTTAATGTTGTAGTTACTATTATTATTATTTAGCAGATGCCTCTGTCTAGGAAGACATAAAGCATAGCTGAACATTCTGAAAACCATTAAAAATCCATTTTGCAGTTGCAAAGGGCTAGAATCTATCCTGGCAGCAATGGATGCAAAGCAGGAGCCAACCGTGAATGATGTACCATACCATTGCAGGGACCAGTTATATCGGGCCAGTGTTGAAAGTGTAGAATTTCCAAATCACCTTTCTCATATACCTCTGCAGTGGATGTGTTACACTAACTTAAATTTGAAATAAAATATAAGAAGCTTAGTACTACATTTAATGTTAATGCTAAGTGAAAACTAGATGTCCAACAAACCCACAGTTGAATGATGGTTAATTGCATCAGTACTACTACAGAATCGGGAAGAGTAGAAAAGATTAAGCAGCGCCTCAAGATGCCTAGGGAAGACTCTGTGTTCAAGAGTTCCCTGACCATAAGGAGGCTGGGAGAGGTTAGAATAGTCATAGAAGTGCATTGCACAACTTGGTAGCAAGAACTGAGAAATAACATACTAGAACTGAGACAATATAGAGGGGTATCTGCAGATCAGGGAGTAGAGACTTGAAGAGTAAGTGGTATTCTGTAATAGTTACAAGAGGTGACTTAGCATTTGCTGGGAGCTCTGCCAGCACAGAATTGCAATAGTCCAGACTGGAGAAAAGTGGAGCCTGAACAAGGCATAGATAGCAAGGCAAAGTTGGATTGTAGGAATGTTGTAAAGAAAAAATCAGCACAGCGGAGCCATTCAAGAAATATGTAGTTTAAAGGAGAAGGTGTCATCCAAGATCATACTGTATTTCTTTTTTGCAGTTAAACTGTAAATCCCTTTATACATACATTTTTTCATTTTCAGATATAATTAATAAGAAGCCCCGGCAAGCTTGGGAACTGTATTTGAAAATGGAGACATCTGGAGAGTCATTTAGTTTGCTGCAGCTCATTGCTAACGATTGCTACAAGGTAAGACACGCAGCTGCCATCACTTGGCCTTTATGTATTATAGGTCTTTAAATAAATCATGTAGATAGATTAATCAAAAGATTTTTTGGGAAGTTTTCCTCATACTGTACATCCCACAGACCTGCATCTTAAGTTACTTTCCAACTCTAAATTGTGAATCGAAGTATGTGTGAGCCTTCTAGTGGATTCTCACCAAATGCTATCAATACAGGTTCTGTCCTAAGACAGTGTTAAGTTTTGATTCATTATGTTATGTTACTTGCAGCTTAAAGGAAAATAAGATTTATGGGTTAATTTTTTAGGTGCAGTAATCATAAATATTAAGTTTTGCTGTAACCTTGGAGCAGAAACAAAATCCCTACAGATACTTAATGTCGGTCAAAAGTAATCCATCATCACTGTGTAAAAAGCCAATTGGAAATTTTATGTTGGCAGGTTATAAGCATTAAATATCCTATTCACTTTGCAAACATTCATTGTTCCAAACAAGATGTCAGAAGTTGATCCCATCATTGAAGTAAATTGTATTTCACTCTATTTCCTTGCATGCCCCACATTTGCTGTATTCATGCTTACATGGGATCAGTTTTGACTTGCTGAATGACAATGCATTTTTTTAACATGGGCAGAATATGCAGATCTCATTTTGAAGGTACTGCAGCTATGAATAATGTTCAAATCACAGTGCTTTATTTTTAAACAGCAAAGGTTAGTGATGACACAAAAATATAGTTGTCGTCTTCTCTTTCTTTTGGCTGCTCCCGTTAGGGGTTGCCACAGCGCATCATCTTTTTCCATATCTTTCTGTCCTCTACATCTAGCTCTGTTTCATCCATCACCTGCATGTCCTCTCTCACCACATCCATAAACCTTCACTTAGGCCTTCCTCTTTTCCTCTTGCCTGCCAGCTCTATCCTTAACATCCTTTTCCCAATATACCCAGCATCTCTCCTGTGCACATGTCCAAACCAACACAATCTCGCCTCTCTGACTTTGTCTCCCAACTTTACGACCTGAGTTAACCCTCTAATGTCCTCATTTCTAATCCTGTCCATCCACATCACACCTAATGCAAATCTTAGCATCTTTAACTCTGCCACCTCCAGCTCTGTCTCCTTCTTTCTGGTCAGTGCCACCATTTCCAACCTATATAGCAAAGCTGGTCTCACTACCATCCTGTAGACCTTCCCTTTCACTCTTGCTGATACCTGTTTGTCACAAATTACTCCTGACACTCTTCTCCACCTATTCCACCCTTTCTGCACTCTGTTTTTCACCTCTCATCCACAATCCTCATTACTCTGTACTGTTGATCCCAAGTATTTAAACTCATCTACCTTCATCAACTCTATTCCCTGCATCCTCACTATTCCACTGATAGCCCTCTCTTTTACACACATGTATTTTGTCTTGTTCCTACTGAACTTCATTCCTCTCTTCTGTAGAGCATATCTCTACCTCTCCAGAGTCTCCTCAACTTGCTTCCTACTCTCGCTACAGATCATAATGTCTTCAGCAAACATCATAGTCCACAGGGATTCTTGTCTAATCTCAGCTGTAAACCTGCCCATCAACATTGCAAAAAAGAAAGGGCTCAGAGCCGATCCCTGATATAATCCCACCTCCATGTTGAATGCATCCGTGAGTCCTATCACAGACCTCACCACTGTTACACTTCCCTCGTACATATCCTGTACAACTGTTAGGTACTTCTCTGTCATTCCCGACTCATACAATACCACAAATCTTCTCGAGGCACACTGTCAAATACTTTCTCCAGGTCCACAAAGACACAATGCAACTCCTTCTGGCCTTCTCTATACTCCTCCATCAACGCCCTCAGAGCAAACATCACATCTGTGGTGCTCTTTCTTGGAATGAAACCATACTGCTGCTCACTAATCATCACCTCACTTCTTAACCTAGTTTCCACTACTCTTTCCCATAACTTCATGTTGTGGCTCATCAATTTTATCCCCCTGTAGTTACTTCAGCTCTGCACATCCCCTTGTTGTTAAAAATCGGTATCAGTACACTTCTTCTCCACTCCTCAGGCATCCAAGATTTCATTAACAATCTGGTTATAAACTCCACTGCCATCTCTCCTAAACACTTCCATGCTTCCACAGGTATGTCATCTGGACCAACGGACTTTCCATTCTACTTCCTTTTCATAGCTGTCCTTACTTCCTCCTTGTTAATCCATTGCACTTCTTGATTCACTATCTCCACATGATCCAACCTTCTCTCTCTGTCATCCGCTTCATTCATACGCTTCTCAAAGTACTCTTCCCATCTGCTCAACACACACTCCTCGCTTGTGAGTATGTTTCCATCTTTATCCTTTATCACCCTAACCTGCTGCACATCTTTCCCAGCTTCTGTCTAGCCAATCGGTACAGGTCCTTTTCTCCCTCCTTAGTATTCAACCTCTCATACAACTCATCATGTCTTCTCTTTAGCCTTTGCCACCTCTGTCTTCACCTTGCACCTTATCTCCTTATACTCTTGTCTACTTTCTCCATCTGTCTGACTATTGCAGTTCTTCTTCACAACCCTCTTCCTCTGTATACTCGTCTATAAATAAAACATAGTATTGCAAAACATTAGACACATTTATAACGTAGCACCTGTGGGCTACATGTAACGTCTAAAAATATGAGTTCAGTTGTAATAATACATTTATTTATATAGCGCCTTTCCCATGTAGCATATACATTCTCACACTACTCTAATGCACTGTTACAAGTCAACCTAAGAGTAAAGTTCTTTGAGACAACATGGTTACATTTGTTATTCCACCACTGAAGTCACAAATGTCTTTATCAATGTTGCTTGATCAAGCATTATTATTTTTAATTAATTTTCAGCTGTTGCTTGTTCTTTATCTCTTATGTAGCATTTTTGCTATCATGACAAATGTTTAACAAGTGCAGAATGCCTTTTATTCCATAGTTTAGAGTAACCTGTGCTGGATTAAGTGATTTCAGTAAAGGATGAATGGAACTGATTCTTCTGTACATGTCTGTTTTCAGATGGGTCAGTTCTATTATTCAGCAAAAGCCTTTGATGTGCTAGAGCGGCTTGATCCAAACCCTGAATACTGGGAGGGCAAAAGGGGAGCCTGTGTTGGTTTATTTCAAATGATTCTGGCAGGAAGAGAACCCAGGTAAGAAATGTATCCTTGTTTAAAATCAAACTAAGGATAGTTGTCAATATCAAGTAATTTATTCAAGCTGTTTTTAATATTAAAATATTTGTAGTAGTCACAAAGCATACAGACGAATACAGACTCCAATATCACTCCTTTTTTATTATTCTTACTTATGGCTTCTGAATGGTGTGGACATGAGGGGTGTGCTCCAGCTCCCCAAATCCAACACAACAGACGTAGGGCACAAGTTAAAAGCACCAAAGAGTCTTTTAATTGCGTGGGAACTTTTCCCAAAGTGTTTTCCACCACCACAGCCACAAGTACAAGAAATGTACAGCACAGTTATTCTTCTTTCTTTCTCTCTGTCTCTTTGTCTTTGCCACCTCCTCCTTTGCTCCTCCTAGCGAGCTTCGTCCACCTCTCCACGTGACTCTGGCTCGCCTCTTTGAGGCCAGCAAGTCCTCATGTATTGGCCATTCCGGAAGTGCTTCTGCTGTTCCACCCATGTGGTCTGTAATCAATTCCGTGTATGGCTGAAACCCCATGCAATACAGTGCTTCAGACTTTTCAGCACCCTCTAGCAGCACCCACAGTACCCAACAGGGCTGAGGTAAAGAACTGCAAGTTCCATGATGCCCTGTGGGAATCCGGGGCACCGCTGCAAAGCAGGCTAGCTGCCATCTAGTGTTCTGGGGGAGACAGTGTCCTAAAGAAGCTGCCATCCCCCAGCTATCTGTCTCTTGGGCATCCTGGCCAGGTTTGGATGCCTGCCGTCTCTTACTATGGGCAGCTTATTTTTTTCTAAGGAAGTTTGTGGCAAAATGCTAGAACTGTACCTTAGGGATGAACCCATCTAGTCATCGCTTTGATGAAAATGATTTCCATGCCTCTGCAAAGCTTGCAGAGTGTGGGCCCCAGCTTCTTTGGTTCTGATGCAGATAATGCGGGTGACAATAGTACATTGTTCAGTGTTGTATTGTTCATTACACAGGGACTTTACACATGTATTCTTTACATCCCTGCTCCTTTTTGAAATGTATCTTTCCAAAAAACCAGCCGCTAAGTCAGATTTTGCATGACTAAGGGGCATCTCCCCCCAGGTAAGCTGATTAGCAGTATTTGTATTCTTTCCATTTGTGTATTCTTTAATGGATGACTAGAGTATGGCACATATCCCTCATGTGGCGAGCCTGTTTCACGGCTTAAAATAATTACACACTTACACTATATAATCTTTATGTAGTCATAACCAGCTTTCATATTTTCTGAAGGTGTTTGGCGTTTGGTTGCAATTGTGATTTTTTTTTTTTTGCTTTATTATAGTCCGCATGCCACTTGCAACACTCCTTTACATAGCAACTTTGTCTTTCCAAATTGTTTTCACTTTTTGTTTTTTTATTACATTTTTGATTTTTCAATTAACTCTGGTCACAATTTGGTAAATTCATTGAGATATTCTGGTCATGTATTAAAAATTGTATAATGGTTCTTCATAAAATTGTAATCGTTAATAATAATTTTATTTTATACTTATACAGGGAGACTCTGCGAGAAGTTGTTTCTCTACTGAGAAATACAGGAAACCAGCAGGCAGACTACATCATTCGAATCTTCAAAAAGTGGGCCAAAGAGAATAGGTTCCCTATCTGAAAATCTTATTTATCAATTAGAGCAATGATAATTTTGTACTGTTTTTATATAAAGAATTACAATTTCATATTTGTGAATGTGTTTAATTGTTTTATTATATATATATATATATACATATATGAATACCTACTGTACATTGTAAATAAAGTTTATAATTAAAAGTAATATGTTTTAATTTAATAGAGCTTCTTGAATATGAGTATGGGAAAAAGAGTGTGGTGTGCCTGTGGGTCATTTACTTAGGTGAAATATCAAGTTCTTAAAAGCCCATCTCAGTCCATTCATGAAAATTTAAATTTTACCAAAGTGTATTTGGTTAAAAAGGTCAGGCAAGTTTACCTTAGCGGCTGATCAGTAGCCATAATTTGGCCTGTAGGTACAAAAAGGATAAAATTATTAAAATGGTAAACAGACAAAAAGCTCAGCAAGATGTTTCTCTGCTGAGAAATACAAGAAACTGGAAGGCAGAATACATGGTTTAAATCTCTAAATAGTGGGCCAAAGAAAATAGATTTCCTGTCTGAACATCTTATTTATGAATCAGTTGATCAGTTATGAATCGGGTTACATGTTTTATTCAGTTCAGGACCTCTAAAGCCAACACTCATTTCCACCTTGTGTCTGTACGTGCAAACAACAGTTTTTGATTGCTCTCACCCTCACAGCATATTTGACAACAATCACAAGGTGACATACAGTCTGAACAGACACCTCCAAACCTTTCACGTATGAAATTGAAAGTTGCATTGGTAACAATGTGTGGGTGTAGCGCGGGTGCCACTAGCGTCAAGCCTCAAGGGTGGAAGTGATGCAATGCCAGCTGGTTATTGACTGTGAGCAAGCATTGATATCAAGGAGTGAGAATTCTATGCTCCAGAGAGTCCATTAGAACTAGAATGTGCTGAATTTAACCTTTCAAAGGTATTGCAATGATTTGTCTCTGTGCTCCATCACTTCCGTGTATCTCAGCCATCAAGTAATCACCTCTAAAAGGCATGTTTAACACAAATGGTGAAGAGTAACTAAGCTCACTGCACAAAACTCAGTTCTTTGAATTTCAATGAAATGGTTGCCACCAAACACATCCCTAGATGTACTTGGAATGGAAAAGCACAGCAAAATCCACAATACAACAAAGATTAAATTGATGATGATAATACTTTATTGTTCCCAAGAGAAAACTGCAGTATACTAGAATCACACACAAATTAATTAACAATTACACTCAAGTGTAAAGAGTAAAAGACATAAATGAACATGTACAAAATAAATATATTCATAGAGTAATCTGGAGAAAGGTCTCTCTGTGTCTCAGTGACTACAGCTCTATCGCTTATGTGTCATAATGTTGATGTCTGACCGTCTCTCAGCCATCTTCCAGTCTAAGAAGTCTGTGGCCCTGTGCTCGTTTGCCTACAGCAGCAAATAGATGTGCGATGGACACATTGCCCCATAGAATTCAGGACACTCTTCGCCTTTCAGAATGCCCTAAGACAATACGTTCGGGGCCTCTTTATTGATCCTCTTTTGCGCAGCTACTTTTTAACTTAGTTGCTCGTCTGAAAGATGTTATCGTATCAGTCAGTCCTTGCGTTTTCTGCCTGTTACATTTCCTTTTTGAAATGAATCAGGCGGTGATGCTTACAGATATCATTTCTAGGCCTCTTAACCTGATCATAGGACTACCATGATGACTGTTAAATACCCCTAATATTGTTTTTTCACTCCCAGTAAGGCAGTAGAGGCAGCCTCATGGGGCTCTAAACCAACACAGGCCCAGAATGCTCAGCGGTAGATAAGGACCTTGACTGGGACAGCATGAATGTCACACTAACACAGGTTATGCTAAAGCAAGCATACTTGAACTTCATTATCAGCATGAAAGCCTCATGATCCTTCTGTTTTTGAGGTTTTAATGAGGATCTATGGAAAAATTAGCTGTTCTAGTCAAAGGTACTCCTGTACTACTGAGATCCTCACCCTCTCATGGAGAGTGAGCCCAATCATCCTTTGCAGACACCTCATTGCAGCAGCTTACTGCATTGTGCTGCAATCTCCTTATTTCAGCCACAACCCAAAGCTTATGATCATTTGTGAGGAAGGGAACATAGACAAAGGCTAAACCAAATGCTTACTTGAGGACTTATCCTCCTCTTCACCACCATGACTGCAGCAATGTGTTGGCTAATCTAATGATCCACTCTTACTCTTACCCGTGATTAAGATCTTGATGAGCTTGAACTCCTCCACTTGAGGTTGCTGCTCATCATTTCCTCTCCACTCTTTTGCATGAGAGGACCATGGATGAACTAATCCTCATTTCTTTTGCAGAACCATTCCAGTCCACACCAAAGACAGCAACGTCTGCACACAGAAGAGATGCAGCTCTAATGTTCTTAAATTAAATACCACCTAAACCTCATCTTTGTCTTGATAATCTTGTCCATAGAGACAACCCTGAAAGCTAAAAACAGTTTTAGTACCAGCTGAAGTAAAACTTAGATCTTTGCTCCTTTCATCACATTACACTAAACGTATACAAAGCCTACCCAGTAAATATTGGACATCTTTTGCACACAAACACACAAAAGAGGCTTGTTGGTACTTTTTATATAAATTATTGAATAACCAGTAACGGCGCACTGCACGATAATGTGCAGTGAATACACTTGACTTGAGCATTCCTAGTTTCCATCCTCTTTCTCTGTACGTTTAGCATTCGTTTGCTCAGAGGTTTGATGCTCTTGCTGCTTCCCGAGCAGCTCTTCTTTTCTCCACCCAAGCGGCCCGTTTCTTCTTTTCTTCCGTTGGCATCTTAGTTACTTACTTAATATGTTTGCCTTAATTTTTCACTTAAGCTGGTACTTAAGTCTTCAATCTGCCTCAAGAATGATTTAAGATATGAAGAAGCAGAGGAAGTGACGGTGAAGGTGGTAGGGATGAGAACGGTGCCTGTACACATGCGCCACATGGCCACCCTGCTGGATGCTGCCGAGAGTTGATTCTACAATAAAATAAAATAAAAATAAAAAGAGGAATAACCTTGGAGTTCAATCATCACCCCGAAATCAGATAGTAGATGTCACGTAGTATAAGTGTACCAAATTTCAGGTCAATAGGTCAAACGGTTTGCGAGCTACAGGTGATTTAGAATTCTGGGCAGACAAACAAGTAGGCACAGTAGCGTATTATATATAAAGATTGCAAAAATTGTAAGAAAAGCACATAAAACCATATAAAGAGCTGGGGTCCTTAGAGATATACCCCATTTAATGTCCAGAATGTACTGTAGTAAGGCTGGTAAGAACTCATGAAGGTAGTATAACCAGCGTTTTCAGCCAGGATTAGAATTTGCTGCCATGAGGTCTGACTTCCTAGGTTTCTGAAAATGAATGCAGATTTCCACTGGTCAGGCACTTTATACAGGTGCTGGTCATAAAATTAGAATATCATGACAAAGTTGATTTATTTCAGTAATTCCATTCAAAAAGTGAAACTTGTATATTAGATTCATTCATTACACACAGACTGATGTATTTCAAATGTTTATTTCTTTTAATTTTGATGATTATAACTGACAACTAATGAAAGTCCCAAATTCAGTGTCTCGGAAAATTTGAATATTGTGAAAAGGTTCAATATTGAAGACACCTGGTGCCACACTCTAATCAGCTAATTAACTCAAAACGCCTGCAAAAGGCTTTAAATGGTCTCTCAGTCTAGTTCTGTAGGCTACACAATCATGGGGAAGACTGCTGACTTGACAGTTGTCCAAAAGACGACCATTGACACCTTGCACAAGGAGGGCAAGACACAAAAGGTCATTGCTAAAGAGGCTGGCTGTTCACAGAGCTCTGTGTCCAAGCACATTAATAGAGAGGCGAAGGGAAGGACAAGATGTGGTAGAAAAAAGTGTACAAGCAATAGGGATAACTGCACCCTGGAGAGGATTGTGAAACAAAACCCATTCAAAACTGTGGGGGAGATTCACAAAGAGTGGACTGCAGCTGGAGTCAGTGCTTCAAGAACCACCACGCACAGACGTATGCAAGACACGGGTTTTAGCTATCACATTCCTTGTGTCAAACCACTCTTGAACAAGAGACAGCGTCAGAAGCGTCTCGCCTGGGCTACAGACAAAACTGCTGCTGAGTGGTTCAAAGTTATGTTCTCTGATGAAAGTAAATTTTGCATTTCCTTTGGAAATCAAGGTCCCAGAGTCTGGAGGAAGAGAGGAGAGGCACAGAATCCACGTTGCTTGAGGTCCAGTGTAAAGGTTCCACAGTCAGTGATGGTTTGGGGTGCCATGTCATCTGCTAGTGTTGGTCCATTGTGTTTTCTGAGGTCCAAGGTCAACGCAGCCGTCTACCAGGAAGTTTTAGAGCACTTCATGCTTCCTGCTGCTGACGAACTTTATGGTGATGCAGATTTCATTTTCCAACAGGACCTGGCACCTGCACACAGTGCCAAAGCTACCAGTACCTGGTTTATGGACCATGGTATCCCTGTTCTTGATTGGCCAGCAAACTCGCCTGACCTTAACCTCATAGAAAATCTATGGGGTATTGTGAAGAGGAAGATGCAATACGCCAGACCCAAAAATTCAGAAGAGCTGAAGGCCACTATCAGAGCAACATGGGCTCTCATAACACCTGAGCAGTGCCACAGACTGATCGACTCCATGCCACGCCGCATTGCTGCAGTAATCCAGGCCAAAGGAGCCCCAACTAAATATTGAGTGCTGTACATGCTCATACTTTTCATGTTCATACCTTTCAGTTGGCCAACATTTCTAAAAATCCTTTTTTTGCATTGGTCTTAATTGATATTCTAATTTTCCGAGATACTGAATTTGGGACTTTCATTAGTTGTCAGTTATAATCATCAAAATTAAAAGAAATAAACATTTGAAATACATCCGTCTGTGTGTAATGAATGAATCTAATATACAAGTTTCACTTTTTGAATGGAATTACTGAAATAAATCAACTTTGTCATGATATTCTAATTTTATGACCGGCACCTGTATATTGTCAAGACTGGAATGGGATGGGCATTTGATGGCAGGGCAAAATTGACCGTCACGCACCTTGCAGGATTGTTTTCTCCATCTTAAGGATGGAAATAGAAGAGTTTATGTGATCCCGTGAGACAATTCACGTGTTTGACAAAGTAGTGTATTATTTTATAATACAGCACTTGTGATATAATAATCTCTGAACATGAGTCAGCTTGGACTCTGATGGCCCTCTGGGAAACATCCCGTACAGCTGAACTCCATTTTTTTCCATTTTGTAAAAATACTAAACACATTAGGCCAGTTTTTTAAGTTGATTTGTGCAATCCCACACAAAACAGATTTTCTCTCTGATTTACTTTCATATGTCATTAGTGAAAGTTTGTTATCATTTGCCGACAGATATCTTTAATAGAAATGTGTATCGGGTATCATCAGTATTCAGATGATAACATTATGGATAGGCAAATATCAAAGAAGTTGGAATAAAGAGGGATGAGAAAAATAAAAACTAAAGCAAGAGTATACAAATGAGGAAACCGTGCCACAGACATTTCTTTATATCTGTGTATGGGCACAAAAATATTCATTATTTATGTTTGATGTAATTCATGTACAACTAACCCATCTTAAAGTTCTTGCCTGTTCTGGATGAAAACCCTTCCATCAACTTTAAACTTAGAGCTTTTGACAAGTTGGATCAGTGTAGCAGAAAAAGAAAATATTATAGATCTATTAATTCCAAAAAACTCCTGTCTTACCTTATATCTAACATCTATAAAAATACTGAAAATAACAAGGGTGCCAAAACACAAAACTTGTTATCAAAGTTTAACTTTACCTATATATTTTGGAAAACAATTCTTGTTACAGATATTCACCTGGCATTCTCCCTTTTCTTATATTTGTTACGTATATGCTTCAACAACATCATTTATTTCTATAGCACATTTTCATACACAATGCTATAGAAAAATAAAAATTAGATAAGAATAATAATGAATGCATAACTTAAAAAACAAATCAACATGCACTTGCATAAAATAAATATATAATTAGTAAAAAAAGTAGAGTTCTTTTATAGAGCCCCCTTTTTAAGTTTCTAAAGATGAGTCTGATGATAAAGTCTGATTGTTGAGAGGAAAGAAAAAATACAAAAAAAAAAAAAACTCCAGAGGTGAGAAGCTGGAGAAAGAAAAAAAAATAAGCAGGGGGTCCGCACCCAGCCCCACTGGGCATTCTACCTAACAGAAATGTACTTCAATCGTTTCTAATTGTTTTTAGGCTCCCTCCTAGAGGATTTGATGCAGTGGGTCTTGTCGAAGGTTTGGATGTCTGCTTTCATTCAAGCATCACAGATGCTGCACTTAGTGGCAGAAAAACTGGAAAAGAAAGCAGAGACGAGTAGAGATTAATAATGATTGCAAATCCATGAAGAATATGTTAGGTCTATATATGTATAGTCTATTAGGAGTAGAATCTAAAGGTAGATACAAACAAGCCAAATTTAAAAAGTTAGTTTTCAGGATAATTCTTTTTAATGATCCACGGTTATATACAAATATCTTCAAGATCAGACCATATCTGACAGAATTATATACCACAATTCCTGCGCCAGGCTGTGGTCTTTCATGTCTGGACTACTACACCTCTCTGTTGGCAGGAGTACTGGTATGTGTCACTAAGCCGCTGCAGATGGTTCAAAATGCAGCAGCATGTCTTGTGTTCAACCAGCCAAGGCGGACACATGTCACTCCTCTTTTCAGATCACTACACTGGCTTCTGGTAGCAGCAGCATGTATAAGTTCAGATCTTTCAGGCTTCCCTACAGAATTGTCAATGGGTAAGCATTTATTATATATATATATATATATATATATATATATATATATATATATATATATATATATATATATATATATATATATATATATGGAGATACTTGTATGGTCCGTCTCGACCTCTCAGGTCTGATGATGAATGGTGTCTGGTGATGCTGCCTCTGCCTCAGTCCACACTCTTTTCAAGGGTAGCTTTTAACTGGTGGAACGAGCTGCCCACCTCTATTCAAAACTCTTTGACTCCCACAAAGTTTTTAAGAAACATTTGAAGACTTTCTTGTTTGAGAAATTTCTGTGTAACTGATATTAGTTGTTAGGTATTATAACTCCTTATGTGTTTTCACTTGTGATGATCAATTTTGCACCCTTGTCCTGTAAGACTTGTACCCAAACAGTCTCCAGACTGCTGCTTACTTGATTATGCTGACCTGTTTTGTAAGTCACTTTGGATAGAAGAACCTGCTAAGCATCCATCCATCCATCCCGCTATATCCTAACACTGGTTCACGGGGGTCTGCTGGAGCCATTCCCAGCCAACACAGGGCACAAGGCAGGGAACAAACCCCAAGCAGGGCACCAGCACCTAACCTGTACGTCTTTGGACTGTGTGAGGAAACCCACGCAGATATGGGGAGAACATGCAAACTCCATGCAGGGAGGACCTGAGAAGTGAACCCAGGTCTCCTAACTGTACGGCAGCAGCGCTACCCACTGTGCCACTGTGCTGCCCCACCTGCTAAGCAAATAAATGTAAATACTCTAAATGTAATGCAAATGTTAGTCTTGTGTATCTATTGGGAAACACTTTTGTTCATAACAGCAAAAGGTCACCTCACCACTTCTTTTATGCTTGGCTCTTGGAATAATAAGTGGACAACCATTAGAAGATCAAAGAGTTCTACTTGACTTGAGGGGGCAAGCATTCCAAAATATAGGGAAGAGCTTTACAAACCATCCGTAGGATTTTAAAGTCAGTTCTAAAGGATAAGGGTTGTCAGCGTAACGATAGTGAAACTTGTGATATATGTTCAAACTCCTTCTTGCTAAGATACAAATTATTGTTTTACCTTTACAATTAGTATTTGTATTAAGGTTATTATACTGTATTATAAACCTATTGAAAAAGGTCAAAGGCAGAGAACAAGTCAGTAAACACAAGCAAACGTATGGGATTATGTATTTCTTTTAAAGTGTACGATGATTAAAGCTTTAGATGAAAAAAATATTAAAGTTAACAAATATGTGAGCAGAATCAGATTGTATTACTGAATGTAATATTCATGATCCAAAGCACTACTGTCTCAAATGTGTTTTCTTTCAGCGTCACCTTTTACATCGACAACATCGTTACTATAGCTTTAAATCCCGGGAATATGTGTATTTATAGAGCGCCCCGGGGTTTTCTAGCACCGTGGCGGGGGTGGTGGCTCATTTCCAGTGTATGAAACTATGAAGTCGTGTATGCCATTGTGGCTCCCTCTCCTTTCATAAACCAGTGAAGTAACGCAACACAGTTAGAGCCGACATGGCGTCAATTGCAGTGCGGTCGAAGCCTACTTTCTCCTCCAATTGGTTGGCAGCCATTTAGGGGCGGGTTTTGTTTTTTTACATCCCGCCTGCGCTGCGTGGTCGCCCCGGTGCCGTCAGGCTATTTACGTCCAGGTCAAGATGGCCGCCCTATAGTAGCGCCAAGCAGTAACGAGAAGAAACAACAAGAGGTGTAACTGCTAGATTGTGTTTGAAAGCCTGGTCATTTTTCTTTTTTTTTGTTCCTGGATTGTGCTAAAGACAGATATCAAGAGTCGCAACACGACAGAAGTTGGCCAGGGCGCAGGAGCCGGTGATGGCAGAGCCCAGGAAAGTGGCCTTCATCACCCTGTCCTCACCGGACCCGCGGAAGCGCCGTCGGGAAGATGAGCCTGGCACCCCGGGGCTTCCGACGGTTGGAGGCGGTGGTGGCCTCTTTCCTGGTGCCCCTGAAAGTAAAGTGGACACCGAGCAGACGGAGCAGCGTGGCATTACACTGCGTCTCAACCTTCGACTGTCAGAGCCGAGTGATAAAGCCTCCACAGAGTTTAACTACAACGAGCTGGTGAATGCAATGAAGGTGAGCCGCTGCCAAAGAAACATATGCTAACCGGGCACATCTGTTCGTGTCTTCCACTGCATGGCGACTCTAAGCAGGAGTTTAGTCATGGTGTCCTGCTTCGGGTACATCGCGACAGCCAATCGGAGAGAGATTGTATTTGTTGAGACGGGGCTGCGTGATAAGAGTGTACCAGGGTCTCCGTGAAAGCACTACCTGACACTTCCGACGTTATTATATATGGCTGGAATAGATTTGCAAAGAGTTTAACTTTTTTCACAAAGAGAAAAGAAAGTTTCCATAGATATCTGCATAAACATCGACTTACAGTTAGCAAATCGTTTGCTTTGAGGTGACAGTACAGTTTTAAGGGTTGAACAATATGAGTGATGCGGTTAGTTCTCATTGAACAACACCGTAATTATCGGGTGCGTTTCTTTTGTCTTATTTTTTCTGTTTACGGCTCTGTGTTTTTTCCCCTTAACCGTGTGTGAACGTTTGGAAGTGTTCGCCCGTGTGAAGTACAGTGAAGTGCCCCACCTTTGTTTTGTTTTGCGATCACAACTGATTAGTGCCTAGGAAGAGCTTAGCCTTCCATGATTAGTATTTGACTTTAAAAACCCGTGTGAATTGTTAAGAACGTACGGCAGAAGAATTTGCTTTGACTTTGGCAAATATTTAGTGTTCACTCCTGTTGTTGCATTATTATCTCAACCCAGATGCCGTAATTGGTTGTTATAACTGAGCGATTTATTTCATTTAACTTAGACTTTTGAAATACATCTCCGCATTAGTCGTCCTTCCATCGGATTAATGAAATTTACATTACTGTATAAGACATATATGTTTAGATGTGTATATCCTGAATTACACCTGTAAATGTTTAATTTGACTTTTAAAGGTTACCTGCAGAAATGGTTTTGCATAATATGCATATGCAATTTCTGTGCAGGTTGCCCTCTGCTCCGGTTCAATTTGTGAGGCATTTCTGATGTACCAGAATGTTGCCATATTATAAGTTTAATTTAAATCCTGTTTGAAGGAGGTCATAAATTAAGCGGTTTATAGTGCAACCGCCATTAAATTTTTTTCCAGATTCCTGAGTTCAGTTTTCTGTTGCAGAGATGTGCGTGTTAAGTTGATTTGCCTGGTGTAAGTGTGCGGGTATATGTATTGAGTGCTTCCTGCTAATAAGGGTATTTTTTTTTTTAATTTTTACTTATTAATTTATGTGCTCCATGCTGCCAGAATGTTCTCCATCCTTCAGAATTAAATGAGTAATTCAGTACACAAAACTATTGTTAATGAAAGGAAATTCAAGCTTGTAAATTGCTGTTAAGAAGAAATCCTTTTTGAATTGTAATGCAGTGATTTTTGAAAATCTGTGAATTTTAGTTTTATTTACAGCATGTTTGACTATAAAATCCGTATTCTGGTTTTAAAATAAATTGTTTATTTCCATGAATTATGTACATTGTTATAAGGCAATGTTGCAGTGCATAGATAAATAGGATAAAAACAAAAGTTTGATAAAGTGTACAATTTTAAGTTAACCTGGTCTAATTCTTATTTGGTACTGAAGGAGAGCATAACACAATCTGAAGAACCCTCAGCCATAGTGTTGTAGGTTATCGTGAGTCTGGAAGTACATAATTATCAAGAAAAGTAAGATCAATTCACAAACTTACCATGGTCCTTTTTAAAGTTATGGACAATCCTTCTGTTATTTCACAGATCAATTAGAAAGCTTGTATGTGGTTTTAAAAAGAACCATAGAATGACATTTGTGGATCACAAATCAGGGAACGCACCGATCAGGTCTTTTTAATGCTGATACCGATTTCCTGTTACTAGATTCACCTATTCTGAATCAAATTTTATTTTTTTAACAGAAATGTTTACACTAAGCTCCTGCATTAATAAAGAACATAAGACTTGTACACATTTAGTTAAGTTTGAACTTTATTTTTATAGTTTAACTTTAAACCAGAGGTGTTACCTGTTCATTTTTTTGTAACAAAATGAAAATTTATAAGCTCTGACAATATAAATTTTAAAATAAAAACAGTTCCCTTAAAAATATGTACGTTTCACTGTTATGTACATGAAATAGTTATTCAGAATACAGATATAATAAAAGTAATTTAAAATGCTTCTCATAATATGACAGCATGTAATTAGTTTCTTCTGTAAAGTATTTACCTAAAGCAAAACAACTTTAAAGAAAGTAGTAGTTTTCATCATTTTGTCTAACAAAAATATATATTTTCACGCATTGATTCAAATAATTGATATTGGCGGTTCAACACAACTTAAATGTAAGTGTACAGTATATACTTATAGGTTTTAATAATTTTTAATCATTAATTGCACTACAGCTGTTTTTACTGTTAAAATATACATTTGCTGTGTTTATACAAGTGTTTTCTTCAGTGTACTATCTAGACCTTCCTAATTCTTGAGATGAAATTATAAATATGGGTGACCATTTTAATTATGCAGTATGTTTCTTATGTTTGTGTGTGTCATAAATTTTGACAAACAGTACAAACGTATACAAAGAGTCACAAATCTATCAAATGTTTATAAGATATTTATCAAGAAGATGCAATGCTAACATGCTTAACAACTTGACAAGTAAAAATAGAAAAAAAAAAGAGGAAGAACAATTTGAAATTGCTGCTTAGTAACCAATAGGCATTTTAGCTTAACAGCAAAATGTGTCTAATTGAAAATGTATGCTGCTGTACTTAACACAAGCTTGTTCACCATCTAAACTCAGATAAGCAGTGTTCATTTTAATTAAAGGACAAAATAAAAAGGTCTGAATTCATGAAATTAGATTTTCTTGATGTTTTCTTAACTGCAGAGGATAACTCCTTGCATTCATTTTCCTCAGTTTATTATTCCACTTTCTTTAATTTAAAGGCTATCCAGTCTTCTCCTTGCAAAAGTCAGCTTTGCTGCTCTGTTTTTGCAGAAAGTTTGCAGCAAAACAAAACACATGCTCCAGCTCGGCTACTGTAATGCATTGCATAAAGGAGCAAAACAACTAAAATACAGTAAAGCTTAGAAAAGCAGGTCAGGTTTTGGAGTATGCACTGGTACAGTGCATTGTGTCTCCCACCACACAATGAAACAGCTTGGGGTCCAGGTTTGCAGCCCCCAGGCAGACACATGATTCAGTCCCACCCTCTGGAAATGACCACCTGTCTGCCACAGCCAGGTGTTACGTGGGCATTTCCTTGGCCTGGTCCAGCAGCTCGGGTCCTCAACAATAAGGATCCCACGAGTCTCGTCACCCTTGGGGAATCTAGTCGCATGGCTGTAGTGCCGTAACTGACACTCCCACACAATGCAGATAGTCTCCATGACCAACTGCTCATCCAACACAAAATAAAACCAGCGGTACCCAAAGGAGTTCAGTCTTCATCTCAGGTCACTGGATAGCATCCATATCTTTCAACCATATATCAAAACGGGAAGCACCAGGGGCCTCATGTATAAACAGTGCGTACGCACAAGAATGTTTCCATGTTCAAATCGCAATGTATACAACCTAAACTTGGCGTAAAAGCACATTTCGATAACTCATACCCTGTCGTATGCAAGTTCTGTGCTCAGTTTTGCTGACTGGTGGCACCCAGCGTCAAAGCAGTGCTACTGTTCCTGTGTGGTTTCCCTTTCTTTTTTAGATCCACATCCCTGACGTGGCTTTATAAATACACTGAAATTAACTGCATATTGTTTATTAGTTTTTGGCATCGGATTTTAGTTAACCTGTAACAATATAGTGGTTCACAGAATGGTCAAACTATTCCAAATACCATAACTACTTTAGCGTTGTTACTCTCACTGCACCACCTTCTTCTTCCAGCTGCTCCTGTTAGGGGTTGCCAAAGTAGATCATCTTTTTCCATATTACTCTCACTGCACCACTCGGAGTATTTATATCACTGTATCTGAGTGTGAATCACAGCTGTACAGCAGCTGATCGGAAAGCGAGTTATTGATATACAGCAACAAGCACACGCTGCCATGCTGTCTATTGAACTGCTCTCATAAGGCAAACGCTTCAGAGCCTTTTACTGTACGGACCTCACGGTTCAGAAACAGTTTCATCCCAAGAGCTCTAAACGCACTCAATCAGTCCATCAAGTGCTCCTTGTAGAACTGTTTGTACTTATAAGTACAGTTACCTCACTGTAAACTTGCGATACAGTTATAATATTGCACAACCTGAGCCACTTTATAAAGCGCGTATTTACATATGATGACTATCATTTTTAAGATGAAATGCCGCAAAATGTTTATTGTATTAAACAGATAAAACTTTAACTTCATTTAAATAATCTGTATCTATACTAATAAAAGGCAAAGCCCTCACTGACTCACTTATTCACTCACTGACTCATGACTAATTCTACAACTTCCCGTGTAGGTAGAAGGCTGAAATTTGGCAGGCTCATTCCTTACAGCTTACTTATAAAAGTTTGGCAGGTTTCATTTCGAAATTCTACGCGTAATGGTCATAACTGGAACCTATATATATATAATATTATATAACGCGGATTTTTCGCTGCTTCGCGGGTTCTGCGGACAATGCGTCTTTTTTACTTCCTGTACATGCTTCCTCAGTTGGTTTGCCCAGTTGATTTTATACAAGGGACGCTATTGGCGGATGACTGAGAAGCTAACCAATCGGAGCACGCAGTAAAGTTCCTGCTTGCTGAATGCAGTGTTAACCAGGAAGTCTCGTCTCGCTCATTCAGCATCAACGTGTTTCACTGTGTAAAGAGTTGTGCTCTTTTGTGTTTATCTTTGTGCATAGTCAAGCCCTTCATTATGGCTCCAAAACGATCTGCTACTGCTACTGCTTCAGGAGCCGTGCCCAAGCGCAAACGGAAGATGTTAACGATTGCCGAAAAGGTAAACGATTTGGTTTTGTTGAAGGCTACGATTCTTTTTATTTAAAAAGTAGGAAAGGAATATAAGATCTCTGGCCGCAGTGTCCTTTTAACCAGGGTGCAAAACAAGTTGTAAGTGGATGTAATAAGGCAGTAGTCTGGATGGAATCTGCTTTAGGGATTTGGATTGAAGACTGCCAGAAGAAGAACAACGGCAGTGCTACACAATCACCTGAAGTGGCTCCTTTAAGGGCTGTAACGCTCTCCTTTGTTGTGCAGTAAAATTAAACATTGTTATCGGACAAGTCATCGTGTCATTGTTGGTGAGTAACCATAATTAATTTTCTGCGTACAGTACTTAGTACATGTACGTACGTTTAGTGTCACTGTACCCACACATTTACTGTATACTATTTTTGTTGCATTGTACGTATTTATTGCTGGTGGCATGTCTATCGTAATGGCTGTAACGTGATATCGGAGACACTCAATATCTTTAAAATAATATTTAGGTTTTACTGTATATAAACTGTGTTTATATACATAATTTCAATGAATCTTACCTAACATCTAAGAGAATACAAAGGGATTATGCTGTATAACTCTGCGGGGAATATTTATAAACAGTGTGGGAGAGTTTATAAGGGCTTAAAATATATAAAAATAACCATAGAAACATATGGTTTCTACTTCGCGGATTTTCACCTATCGCGGGGGGTCTGGAATGCAACCCCCGCGATCGAGGAGGGATTACTGTATATATATTATAATATATTATTATATATATATGTGTATATATATATGTATATGACAGCAACACTCATCACTCACAACATTGACAATCATGTTACGTTATTTTTAAAATGTTTCCTTTTCTTTTTCATAACTTCTTTAACACACTACTTCTCCGCTGCGAAGCGCGGGTATTCTGCTAGTTAATAATTAAACATGTGAGGACACAGTGCCAACGCTAGCGAGCTGCTGGTGCTCCATTCACGGATTGTTCCTGCCTCGCGCTGTATTCTTGCAGGTGCTGATGCGACACTGGAAGAATAGATGGATAGAATAATTAAACACGTACTAGGAAGATATTTCAGTGTTCCTTAAAAGTTTTGAAGAATCGATGTTCTAAGCTTACAGATGGCTTATCGTCTATTACAGAGCTGATTGTATTTCATCAAAGGTTGCGCATGGCGCAGCAAGCATCTTGCGTGAGACATAAACAATCACTGCGCCACCATGTTCCCATGTTTAAAAACATGCTTTAACTCCTGTCATCATGAAAATATTACGTATACATCTCAGTATTTTAATTATTGATAGATCTGTAATATCACAAATGTAATGGATTCTGTGACCTGTCGCAGGGAGAGAAAGCCCGGAAGCACATAGTGATTCACACACACAGAGCACATAGAAGGTCAAATACAAAACAAAGCATTTAACGTGCTACTTTAGTTACGATGGGATTGGAGAAACTAGTAAATGAAACGATTTTAAGATGAAGTTTATGATGTTCTACTTTAATGACAAAATAAACTACACGATTAAAGTGGAAATTTCAAGATTAAAGTTGACATTTCGTGCTTTTTTCCCCACTGTGTGGCTTTTTTTTTTTTTTTCTCCTCTGCACCCTAATAAGCTTTCATATGACACTCAGACGGTAGGGTTGTGACTCGTCGTTTCACGGAAACTTTGATATCTGACAACTTCTTTTTTTATTTCGGGTACTGTGCGACTTTGTGAACTTGAGCTTTCAAGTTTCTCTGATGCTATGTCACTCGATCAACTTCCTTTTGTTGTTTATACCACTTTTTAAACCAACAAATAGTACGTTTTTCCTTGCCTCCAATTGGTATTCGCTGAAATTCTATTTTCTCTCGTGCTTTTGCCATTTCATTTTCACAGAACGCTGAGTTAAGGGCTATTTATATTGATTTGCATATTCAAGGAGGCATAATTCTGGGAGGAGTTGGGGTGGGGCAGTAGGCACGTGCACGAGTGTTACTTTTCACATTGACCGGGATTTATGTAGCGGAAGAACATGGAAGCTGGCGTTCGCACAGATTTATGCATCTGGATTTTTTTGTGTGTAAGCACATTTCTACTTTTGTGCTTACGTCATGTTATAGTGTGAATTCTACGCATGGTGTTATGCATGAGGCCCCAGGACTCTAAAGTCTTGGACATTTGTCCTTTTTGCAAAGAAGTCGGGAGCGCCACACAATCCTTTCCAGCGACCTCATGACCCCCCCCCAGCTCTCCCAAGCCTTCTACTGACATTATAGGAAGAGTCACCAGAGACATGAAAGTCACTGCCAAGGGAAGTAAACTTCTTGATGCAGTCAACACTCTCTCCACAAACGGACACACTGCTGATGACTGTGCCCAAGAGGTCATTAAAGGCCAGATCAGGGGTGTGGAACTCCAGTCCTGGAGGGCCGCAATGGCTGGAGGTTTTCATTCTAACTCTTTTCCTAATCAGTGACCAGTTTTCACTGCTAATTAAATTCTTTCTCCCTTTGTTTTAATAGCCCTGTTTTTAAAGATTTAGCGCTCTGAATTGATTGTTTTCTTCATTAAATGACAGCCAAACAAATGAGAAACAAGCCAACAGATGACCAGCTAAATTGGGCCTTCAGACTCCAACCAATTTCACTCCAACTAAATTTTTAATGAGAATCCCATTAATTCTGTTACTTATGCTTGTTTTTGAGCACCATCAAGATGTTTTGGTGACCTGAGAGATCAACCTTACTGAGACCTTCACCTTTATTTTCAGATATTGTGTGATGGGCACAGGTGAGCTGGTCATGTGGCAGCTCGTTTGTTGTCTCATTATTGTTTGGCTGCTAATTAAGGAAAAAGAAACAGCTAAGGGGCCTGAGTCAAGTTAATTAAAATTAAAATGAAAGAAGTTAATTAGCAGCAAAAACTGGTCACTAATTAAGAAGATGGTTGGAATGAAAGCCTGCAGCCACTGTAGCCCTCCAGGACTGAAGTTCGACACCCATGGCCTAGATGTTTGTTTTTATCCAGGTCACTCACAAAACCCAGACACTCAGTCTCTCAAAAGCCCCGATCAGAGCCTCCATTTACTCTGTGTCAAGATCAGTAAATCTTCACCAACAGATGCCCCATAACTGCTTGACCCTACAACCCTGCCCAATACCTATTTCATGCAAGCATGAACCGAGTAGGAGCAAGAACACACCTCTGATGAACATCAGAATCAATTGGGGAAAATGCAGGGGTCTTCCTCCACTCTTTGCAGCACTCATAGTACCAGTGTACAGCCTTACCACCAGCCTGGAGAAATTCACCCCAGATACCAAAGATCTCTTCAACTTTTCCTGCCCTCAGCTACGTGGGTTCTGAGGACTGTTAAGGAGGTGTATTTTTAGAGGAATCTGTGAGCAAGTGACTTACCATCTATGATCTAGTGACCCACGTACTGCTTACAGAGCAATCAAAGCATTACACACAATCTGTATCTGTTCCTTGGATAGTCGCAGTCAGGGCGGGTGATGGAATGGGCTTTATGGGCGACGTTGCAATTGTGACCCGCTGGGCTGGCTACTTTGAGCAGCTGTTTAAAGCTGACCCTCTGACTAGGAGATTGGACATCTCTGGATCCATGGTTTTTGGGGCTGATCCTCCAATGAGCTTTGAACCACCCAATCTCATTGAGATTGCACAGGTGGTTAGAAAACCAGATACCAAAAAATCTATTTTGTGATTTGCCATTTTAATAATCACCTATCAAGTATTTTATAGTGAAAATCACTAAATTAAGATCATTGGTAGATCTCTGTTCTTATGACTGATGTTTGAATTCTTATCCCAGCAAGGTGTTATTTCAAACAAGTAGCCAAGGCAAAGGCATATTCATTTTGCAAAAGAAATTTGAGAGGATTCTGTGTAATTTTTTTTTTTTTTGGAAGAATTTTTTCCTGCAGAGAAGTGTGCTAATGGTTATTGCGGCCAAACTTAACTGAGATCCTAACTTTAGAATGAATATGTGATATATTTTTAAAAGCTTGTCCTATCAAAGGCAGCTTTCAGAATAAAACACAGTTGTAGTATAAAAGTATAACCAAGATTACAAAGGGACAAAGTTTTTTGTATATTTATATATTAATTGTCAAACTTTATTTTTCTGTCACCATTTTGTTGTCTTAAAAGGCCTAACTAGATTAACATCATTTTAAAATGTGGCGTTAAATAGAATGCATGGTCTGTTTTAAAATTGCTGGTAAAGTTGATTGCATCATATCTAATTTGGGTGCTTGATTTCTGTTCAACATCCTTCTAAACATAGCCTTGGATAATGTCAGTAGTTCATGGTATTATAAAATTATATTCAATACATTGCAGCTGGGTATTCACAACAGGGACATTCAAGTAGTATGAGCAGGCTGTAAAAAATACCTGAGCTGATGGGTTCAGTTATGTATAATCTATTTACATTTTTAAAAATGAATATTACAAACCAAGAAAATAAACATTTTAAAGTATTTTCTAGTAAAACACTGATATGCTGGAGAGTTTAGCCTTTTCCTTCAGTACTACTGAGCTTGTGTGATCAAAAATAGTAAAGTAGTGGTCGACAATATGCTGTTACAAATGTAATTTATCACAGTCTAATTTAAAATGTGTGCCTTGCTTTAATAGTTTAATGTTATTAATATATTTTGTATTTTTAATGTGAGGTTTTCCAGTATATCTTGCCGCCTTAAACTTAGTGAAACACTGTAGAGATCCATTTTGCTGTGCCCTGGGGTCTCATTTATAAAACTTTGTGGATTTGAGTGTGAAAGCATGCATTTACCAAAAAAAGTCTGATTTATAAAACTTTGCATACACCCATTTGTATGCAATTCATCTTTAAATTATTACAGTCATCTGGTAAATATGCATACATGAATGTACCTTGAACCCTACCTGGTTGCCAACCTGAAACAACTGTATATGGAACATGCTAATCAACCACCTATGTATACAATAATAATGCCACAGACCTTCGTTGGCAAGTAGAGCTTGCCTTCCACTGATGCATAAAATAGTGCGAAATAGGCGTTCTCATCTCCAAATCAGGTGTACAAAGAACGTTTATTTTGGGGCTTAAGCACTGGTGTCATCAACAAGTGCAAATATATTAAATGCTAACATGTTACTGCTTATTTACAAAATAAGCCATCACAATAAACTGTTTATTTATAGTAGGGTGACTCATAGTAATGGTAGGTAACAGCAGCAGAATATAACGAATAATATATCAAAACATAATATATTTAAAGAAATAGATAACAATGTTACAAATATATATATACAGCAGAAAACTGTAGTTCACATTCAAAGAAACCAATAAACCCCTGATTCTCTAAAGAATCGCAAATCCAAGAATGGCAATCACTTTCTGTTTCCTCTGATCTTTGGAGGGATGAAAAATGGAGGTTGGGAGCATCCTGGGAAAGTTTTCATTTAATTAAATAAATATATTTGTACTAAAATTAACCAATTTATTAAAACTAAAATTGAAATGTAATTGTTATATCATTTAAGTCCAAAATGTCTGAGTTGCTGCACATAAGTACAAAAAAAATATTACAGTGCAAAGGTTTAAATGAGGTAAATTGAAAACAAAAAATTCATAAAATGGTAAATTCAAAATTTCCTTATAAACAACATTTTTGGTAAAGATGGTTTCCTGTCCTTGAATTAGCTCTCCCGGGTATGGAGTAGTTAAAACCTTCACTTTAATGTCACACGAACGCCGGACTCTTGAAAAGGCAACATAAAGTTGTCCATGTCCAAATACAGGCTCAGATAGGTAAATCCCTACTTTGTCCATGGTTTGTCCTTGGGATTTGTTGATCGTATTGGCAAAAGCAGCTTTAATAGGAAATTGGGCGTCGTTTAAGTTTAAAAGGTAATTCCAGGTCAGAACTTGTAAGGTCAATTCTGGGAATCAAAACAGTATTGCCAGTATGGGATCCTGTAAGCACTTGTGCCTCAATAACATTTTCTCTAATGCTGTTCACGACCAACCTTGTTTAGTATTAAGGTTTCTTAATAGCAAGACTGTTGTCCCTACTTTAAGGTTAAGATTGTGTTGTGGTAATCCGGCCAGGTTAATAGTGTTTAAATATTCTAATGCAGGCATGTCAAACACACGCACCCCCGGCCACATGCGGCCCGCATGACAGATCCTAGTTAGCACTAAACTTGTACAAAATGATTACTATCGTTTGTGATTGAATCATTCTGCATCTTCGGCGTTACTTATTGACTTTTCTTACTTCTGACAAAAGCACGTTTCCCATTAATGCAAGACTCATTCAACAAAATATGTGGTTTTTAAACTCTCTTGGGACCCGGACAAACAATCTCACATGTGGCAATAGCGCTTCGGGACGCACTTCAGCGTGTCATTCCATTGGGTGAGGGGGATCCCAGATCCCAAAAGAGTTAAGAAACCTCACAATATGAAGAAGAAAAGGATAACTGTGCTTACCACAACATGCTTCCGCATTTACATAATGTTCACGTTGAATTCCTCCCACACAATTGCACGGCAGTGCTTCAGCCATTGGATTTGGGCATCATTCGCACCCTGAAAGTGTATTATCGCAAGGAAATGCTGAGAAAAATTCTCGTCAGCATAACTTGTAGACAGGAGAAGATTAAAATAACGCTATTAAAAGTGCTATTGAAGCTGCTTCCATTTCCAACATAGTACAGAATCTTTGTGATGCACGTTTTCTGCAGTGGCAGCAACCAAAACGAGATTACGGAGTAGACTGAACATAAGCAACACACTTCGCGTGTCACTGTCTTCCATCCTCCCCAAATGGGATCGTCTGGTTGCAGGAAAACAAGCTCAGGGCTCTCACTGATTCTGCATTATGGTAAGCTGTATAATTTCTATTACTATATTATAACTTACTAATAATAGAAATGTAATGTGAATTGTGTATAAAACTGCCCTACGAACCCTCCCATAATCACCCTACAAACTCCAACCTCCAATAACCCACCCGTCCCTGGAAAAATTTGCTTTTACTAAAGCGGTCCTTGGTGTCAAAAAGGTTGCGGACAATGGGCTGCTGAGACTTCCCACTGGGGAGAACTAACCATCAAGAGTAGTAATAGCTCACATATTTTCACGTTTTTTTGCTCTAGTTTTATGTAATTTTGTGCTAGTGTTGTAATGAAAAGTTAGTGCAGACTACAGCTGAAGTAGGGCTGTTCGATATAACGATATATATCGGATGACAATATGAAAACGTCTATAGCTGCACATTACGCTATCGTTTGTTTCGTGGTGTCGCAAAATAAACTGTTTACAGCAATATTTTTTTCATTGTTTTGATGGCCACCACGTGGATGCAGACACACTAGCATGGCTGATGAAGACGAGGCAACACCAGGTAGCTCCACACAGAAGGACCTTGTTCCTAAACGAGGGGCTACCTCTGTAGTATGGAGATGGTTTGGATTTGAAGAGTCTGACACGGACCAGAAAACGGTACTGTGCAAATTATGCTGCAAACCGATCGCTACCACAGACTCCAACACGACAAACCCCTTTTACCACCTCCGCAAAAAGCACGTGAGCGAGCATGCAGAGAGTTTACAACTGAGAGGCAGGCCACGTAGGATATTACAGTTGTAAAGGTACTATTTAAACGAGCATGTTAAAAGCTTGGAAGATTAATTGCTACCAAAACAATTTGCTTAAGGCATAATTTTCCCTGCAGTGTTTGCTGTCAGCGTTAATCTTGTTAAAATTACTGTAGCGTCTTCCAGACGTAATGACGATCCGAGACGGTCACTTGGTTAGTTCCCTCTTTATTAAACACAAACAAAAAAAAATGGTTGCTGTTGGCCACAACCACGCCGAACAGACAGCAATCCAAAAACAAACTCTCTTAGATAGGGGCGACAAGATCGTCGTCCACTCCTCCTTTTTCACAGCGCTTCCCCCCCATCCCTCCGGAACCTCCTTTACCTTCCACTCTATTACAGTCCATCAGAAATAACAGGGACAACAGAATAAATAACTGAGAGGGATGTAAATCACAGAACACAAACTGCAGAACAGAACTCTACAATAAAGAACAGAACGCTACATTACGTTTACGCCACAACTGCATTAACACGGCAAATCTCCGTTAACGAGTTACTGTGGATCGCCCCGTGCTTGGGGCTGGACGGCATCAACACGTTAGCGCCGTCCAGTCCCACGCACGGGGCGATCAGCTGTAACTCATTAACGGAGATTTGCCACACTACGATGTGCAAATTAACATTTTACTAGAATGTAGCCTAAAAAATATTATATTTAATATTATATATTTAATATATTTTTGTCGTAAGCCTTATTGCTGCTACAGTTTGAAGTACAATGTTTACATTTTATTTTGACAGTTAATGTTAGACTTGTATTTATTTTGTTTAAAGGGTTTATTGGCCTTATATAGTTTAGTTGTTAGTGCTTTGATCCTTTAATATATGTTGTGAGAGTTATTGCTGCTACAGTTCACATTTTGTTTGTCAGGCATTTTATATAGCAGTATTTTATATTGGGCCTTTAGTAATTTGTTTTTGAAAAGTGTTTTATATTTGATACATTAACATTTTATGTTTACATTCTAAGTCAAACATTTGCTCAAATGTTCTAAATAAAAGAACAGAAATAATTACAAGTTGAGTACTTCTCATTTTTGATTTTTTTAATTTAAATGAAAAAAAAAGGAGTGGTGATTATATAAACTATTCACTGAATGCAAAGAAAATGTACTATATCGTGATATCGGGATATGAAATGAAATATCGGGATATAAGATTTTGGTCATATCGCACAGCCCTAAGCCGAAGATCTGAAGTGTACGCAAGAAGTTGGTGAGTTGTTTATTAAAACATATTTTTGTGATTTTGAGTTTTTATAATTAGTGTAGGTCAGGGGGCTTTTTGCATATCGGCTTATTTTACAATCTTAACTTTGACGTAAACTTAGTAAAGTAAAATTAGATTTTTGGAGGATTTGTTTTCCAACATGTATTACTGAGCAATGAATTCAGTGAGCGTTCTTGTAATTTCAGTTCACACGAACAGGACTTTGTGCTGTTTATGTCACCATACTCTTACAACGTTGAGAATTCACCTGAGAATATCCAAATGGAATTGATTGAATGAACTGCAGCCAGATTCTATTTTTATGGCAAAATACAACGAAGTTGGTGTGCCAGGCTCGTATGTGCAGATCCATAAGCTGGCATCGAGAGTACTGTCTGTTTGGAAGCACTTACCTTTGTGAGCAATTGTTTTTGTTAATGAAAGCTACCAAAACCCCACATAGCTCAAGACTTACTGCCGAGCACCTTTCATCCCTCATAAAAGTTGCACAAGATTTCAAGCCTGATCTTGACAAACTGGTTATTAACAAGAGAAGACAAGTCTTGGGACAAAAGAAATAAATCTCACACTGTAAGACTCTTGTATAAGCAATGAATATAATATAATGAATATAATATAATAATATAAGGACTTAGCTAAGAGGCTAAGACTCTAATTGTACGCGGTTGTATGGAGATTGTATGGAAATAAATTGCTTTTCTTTAAACTTTAAGTGTTTACATTTTTTAAAGTTTTCAGTATTGGAAAAAAAGCTACAGTAAGTTTTTATAACCGTATAATAGCATTTGTTACAGTGTGGCCCGCTGACGCATGTATGGTAGTCAAAGCGGCCCACCAATGGTAGTGAGTTTGACATGCTAATGGGAAATTTAAGATGCTCAGTTTCGTCTTCAGAATCAACACTGTCAGTGCTTAGAAAGACGTGGCTTTCCCCAGGACGCAATCCAATCACATGTTTATTTATCTGGTTAATGTCAATAGGTTGTATATGCGGTGGTGTACATGTTTGCGTTCGGGCAGCGGTTGTATTGTGCACGGCTTGCTTTTGGCCTCTGACCCCGGCTTGCAGATCTGCATTACTAAACGAAGGTTGTATATGTGGTGGTGTGCACGTTCATGTTCGGGCGGCGGTTGTATTGTGCATGGATTGCTTCTGGCCTCTGGAAGCTGTGCATATATACAAACATTACTAAACGAAGGTTGTATATGCGGTGGTGTTCACGTTCGGGTGGCGGTTGTATTATGACCAGAAGTTTAGTTTACAGGTCGTGTTGCTTGGGAACCACTTACTGACTCTGGGAAGCTGCTGGGTTTCACTCTGGGGTGCTGTGCGTGTGCTTGTGCTTCTGGCCTCTGGCATCCGTGCATATATACAGCCTTCATTTAGTAATATAGATAAATGCACATAGTGAACAATGTGAAAATGAAAAAGTTAATGCATTCTCAATTCAGGCAAATATTGGAGAGAATAAAACCAGATGCAAAGTTAGCAACGTGGTAACAGTGCAATAAAAGAATGTATAAGAGCTGATTTATATCCATGAATAAGTAAACATTTTTCTAAACATCAAAACAATATGGAAAAATAGGAAATGAAAAAATATAACCAGAAGAAAGTATCTAGAGAAGATTAAATCACTAAATTACCAACAAATAGTAGTAATACAAATGTTAATAATGGACTGAAAAAATATAAATAGAAAAAAAATATATTAAGAGAAATATAAATGACAAAGTAACAATAAAGTGTGATAAAATTTAATAACTAATTGATATCAATGAATAAGGAAATGAGTGCACACACTAAAACATGCTTGGAAAATAGGAGCTCAAAAGAAACATAAGAGAATATCTGGAGACATAAATGACCAGAAAATTATAACCATAAAAAATTTGTAAACATTCATTTTCCACCACTTATCTGAAACTGAGTCGCAGATCAACAGTCTTATCAATGAGGCCCATATATCCCTTTCCTCAGCTACACTTTCCACTTATACTGTCGGATCCCAAGGTATTTCCAGGCCATATGGGAAGATATAATCATCTCAGCAAGCCCTGGGTCTTCCCCGGGGTCTCCTCCCAGCTGGAAGTGCCTATAAAACCTCTAAAAGGAGACATTCCGGTGGGCATCCATATTAAATGCCCAAACTACCTCCTTTGCCTCCTCTCAATGTGGTGGATCAGCGGCCCTACTCGGAGCCTCTCATAGATGTCTGTGTGTCTGAGCTTCTCACACTATGTCTAAGGGAGAGCCCAGCTACCCTGTGTATAAAGCTTGTACCCACAATCTCATTCTTTTGGGCTCCTTTTTCATCACTGCAGATTCAGAGTATGGTCACTGCATAACTCTGCTTACCACCCTAAGCCTTCTGTCAATCAAATCATCCCTTTTTTCCTTATTTGTGAACAAGACCCTGAGGTTCTTAAACTCCTGTACTTGAAGCAGTAACTCACCTCCCACTTGGAGAGGGAAGTCTACCTTTTCCTTCTGAGGACCATTGCCTCAAATTTAGAGGTACTGATCCTCATCCCTGTCACTTTGCACTCTATTGCAAACTGTTTCAATGCATGCTGGAGTTCACAGCCCAATGAAGTCAGTGCTGCAAAAACAGCATTGATTGTAAGTCCACTGATTCTGACTCCCTCCTGTCTGTTGTTGTGACTTGGTATCTTGTCCATGAAAATCACTAACGGGATAGTAGACAATGCACAGCCCTGGCTGAGTTATACACCCACTGGAAATGGTGCCAGTGTTTTTTTGAGTATGTAGACACAGCTTTCACTTTGATTATACAGGGACCAAGTAGCTCTTATTAGAGACTTGGAACCCCATACACTTCCATCACCCCCAACAGAATCCCTCAAGCAACACGCATAGTACTCCAAGTCCACAAAACACATGTACACCAAATGGGCTTACTCCCGTGCTCGCTCCAGAATACTCATGAGGCCAAAGAGTTGGCCCAACATTCTTCGGTCTGGATGCAATCCACATTGACCCTCCTAGATATAAAGTGCCATGAGTGGGTAGAGTCTCCTTTCTAGTATTCTGGCATAAGCTTTTACAGGCAGGCTGAGGAATGACCACTTCTAGGTCTGTCAAATACTGCACAGGAAAAAAACTCATTTGTAAACAAGTTCTGTCTAATATTGCACAAAGATGCAAAAAACCCAAACCTATAATATTTTTAAACAAATTACTATCTTCAAGTTCTGTCCAGTATTGCACAAAGATATCAGAAAAAATGAAACAATTGTAAAATTCTACTGAGGAAACTTCAATATTTGTGACAGAAACACCAGTGTGTCCATGCACCTGGCTTAAGGGCAACATGGTTACATATTACATTTCCTTCAGTGCTGAAAACCCTCTCAGAAGGGCTGCTTGAGGCAGGGATGCACAAGTACTTTTTTGCAAGTTTTTCCAATTTGGGGAAATTTACTTGTGCTTTCCATCTCTCTAGTAGATTTATGTCACTGTCCATGTCGGGTATCAAGTAGCTCTTGATCTGTTTTTCAATGGCATTGTGCAGAGACTTGCCTTCTCTGAATTCCTATGGGGCATGGAGCCGGTTATCTGTGCGAGTGTTTTAAAGAACTAAATTAAAAAATGTGCTTTGGAATCGAGGACCCCCAACCAAGACAGCGATTGAAATAAAATGAGCTTGAATGGATTAATAATTCGTCAATATGGATTTGCTTTCTTTTTTTCTTGAGACCTACGTGGCCCCGTACTGGATTGATTTTACTTAAATTGTTTTTGTGCTTTTACCTTGGGTGATTTACACCTGTCGTGGACAGCTGACTCCTGAAACTTTTCACATTCTTCATATTCTGTGTGATGGTTAGTTTGCAGATAATAAAACAAGGTGGTCATTGAGCTGTTTTTAATGGTTTGCAGATTGCCATCTTTTTAGCATCAGTCTTTCTAAAGCCAAACCGTCTTGCAATTAAATCTAACAGCATAGATTTTGAAGCTTTTTAATCCCCTGGCACTGTTGCTCACAAATTTTTAGCAGCGTCGCTAGCTCATCTTGCTCACTGTGCACACCTATGTGCTCTCTTTCCACATGCACAGTAGTCTGTCTGGTTTGGTTACAGTGAATGTGTGCATGGCAAAACAGCAATTAAGATATCGTAGATGATTCACATTGCACACTCCTACCCTCGCTACACGCTTGGGCTTTACAAATCTGTCCAGGCACCTCCCCTACTATCTGACCCAACTCCCCACCAGGTGGTGATCAGTTGACAGCTCTGCCCCTCTCTTCACCTGAGTGTCTAGAACATACGGCCGCAAATCTGATGACACAATTATGAAATTGATCACAGGTCTTTGGCCTAAGGTGCTCTTGTGCCAAGTACATTTATAAGCCACCTTTTGTTTGAACATGGTATTTGTTCTGCCTAGCATAGAACTCCAGTAACAACACCACTTAGATCAAGGTGATTTGTTAATTGCCATTTTCTTACCATTATCAGTGGAATTAACAACTTTCAATGTTGTAGAGAGTGTAGTAACACAGTCTTGTTATTTTAATCATTTTTTAGGTTTAATATGCTTGTCTTGTCAAGTTACAACTGCTCAGTGATGTAAATAATTATATGCAAGAGCCATTTTTTACCTAGTGTGGCTGAATTTCCCTCCTTAATCAAGTATGTTCTCATTTCCTAGTTTCTTCGAAATGTGTTTGGATGGGTCAGAGTTGCCATAAATATACACAAGTTCTTCCATCAAGTTTTCTTTTACAAATTCTGACTTTTTGTAGAAAGTTGCGTATGCACATTTCACACCTTTTTTGTGTGTACACATGCTTTATGAATTAGACCCTGATCCCTTTAAATTCTACAGGGTGGTCCAGATCTAATTATGCAGATCCAGATCGTCTGGATGACTTTGATTTATGCAAGGATGATTCCAGTTCAGTGCAAAGACAATTCTTCACGTTGTCAGTTGGCACACTTCTGGATGGTCCGGGATTTTTCGGGTGATTTTCTATGTAATAAACTTAAGTTATAGCGTAATGAAAATTGCATAATTAGATCTGGACCACCCTATAGACACTTCTCTGAATGGCAATGTTAAGTAACTTGCGTTTTTCACAATAAATATTTTTGCATCTCATAGAAATTTTTTTTCTGTATACTTCTGTTAACTATTTTATCCTTTATTATTTTTGGATATTTGAAGTACATTGGTCAAACTAATTTCTGGCATAACTAGATAAACAAAGAGGAGAGAGAAGCTGTTGATTTTAAAACCAACTATTTTGGTGTTAATTACATATACAAAGTAATATATAAGTCAAAGTAATTTTGTCAATTTGTTTTGCATTGTCAATTGGAGTATACATATTATATTATTTAGTTAGTAAGAGATGTAAAGATGATTGAAGTCCAGATAGTTTTCTGTGCTCTGTAGTTTTTGAGAGATTTCAAATTACTCTTGTTGAGTTTCCAGTTAAGGGAATTAAGAGAGTTTTAGTGGATCACTTGAGGCAGCTAGTCAAGTGAGTTGATAAGTGCTTTTTCACCTGAATAGAGTTAGGCTAGGTGATATTTATATTATTGTTATCTTGATTAATGATATTTATCAGGATTTTATTTAATAACAATTTGCACTCCAGCCAAGCTCAAAATTATATAGTGAACCATTTGCACACTACTTTTAAAAAAAATCTGTTCTTATAATTAACAGTTGCTCCTAGCAGTAATCTATTTGTAACACATGCAAAAGAGTAACATAGTTCTTTAAGATGTGCAATATTACTTTTTAATAACATCAAAACACTCGCAACACGTATACAGGGACATTGCAATGCCGTCAGAAGGAAAGATCCACGGTCTCTGATTTACACACACAAAAGTTCCATTGGACACACATTTAACTGGGAAACTGTGAAAATAAAATTCAGGGCCAATACCAAGAGTGCCAGAGAGCTGGCTGAATCTTGGCTCTCTAATGAAAATGCCATTAACAGACTTGGACTTGAACCCAGCATATACAGGCTTAAAAAAGGAGAGAGAGAGGTTAGGAGCATGCACTGATACAGCGCATTGCTGCATGTATCACATGCAGAACCACCTAATGAAGAGAGCATTCAAATAATAGACTTTATGACCAACACCTTCCAAACCCAACCTTTATTAACCAACACCCCCCCTTACAACCTCCCACCCCCACTCCTTACATGCTATATATTGCCATTGATTCCTGTTACGTCTAATCATTTTCTTCTGGTGATGACACCTGGTAGGTTGTTGAAAGCTTAGGAATAAAAAACTGCTTTAAAGTATGTGACTGATTTACTCCCTATGTGGATCTCTAGCTACAAGTATTTGAATTAGTACCAAACAAATTTCCAAAATGTGCAATTCCAAAAGGTTTGACAAATACCTGAGTGCAACATATATAGTTAACAAATCTTTTACTTTCTGTCTCAGGCAGATATTTTCAGGTACTTGCAGTCATATACCGAAACATCAGTTAAAGAGTAGTGGAAGATTCCCCCAAACTAACTGATGTTTCAAATATCAAAAATAATAAACTGCATATCTGCAGATCAGTAACATTCAACATTTAAAATGATAGTCATTATATCAGACTTTAGAAGAGAAGCATTTCACAATACTGTACCAGAAAACAATTTATTCAATGCATGTTTTAAAGCTTCACTGTAACAATGGAAAATGATCTTCAGGAAAGGCATATGTTTGCAGACAAGCATTACACAGATTTTAGATTTAAATGAAATGGATCATGAAAATCAAATACGGGTTAGATGTATGACTTGATCAGAAAGGCTGGCACATTGCAGTAGTGGTACCGCTACCGCCTTGCAGGCCAGGGTTCATGTTCTGTGTTCCTCCCGTGTGGAGTTTGCATGTTCTTACTTTGTCTGCATGGGATTCCTCTGGGTGCTCGGGTTTCCTCCCACTCTCCAAAGATTTTCAGGTTAGGTGAATTGGACTGTCCAGGGTTTTTTCCTTCCTTGTACCTTATGCTGGCTAGGATAGACTCCAGCCCTTTCAACTCTGACCTGGGTCTGTATTAAGGAGGTTAGAAAATAACATGACCTGACCAGATACAGTGCATCCAGAAAGTATTCACAGTGCATCACTTTTTCCACATTTTGTTATGTTACAGCCTTATTCCAAAATGGATTAAATTCATTTTTTTCCTCAGAATTCTACACACAACACCCCATAATGACAACGTGAAAAAAGTTTACTTGAGGTTTTTGCAAATTTATTAAAAATAAAAAAAACTGAGAAATCACATTTACATAAGTATTCACAGCCTTTGCTCAAATCTTTGTCGATGCATCTTTTTGTTTGTTGTTTGTTTCTCATGGTCTGAGAGTCCTTCAGGTGCCTTTTGGCAAACTCCAGGTGGGCTGCCATGTGCCTTTTACTAAGGAGTGGCTTCCGTCTGGCCACTCTACCATACAGGCCTGATTGGTGGATTGCTGCAAAGATGGTTGTCCTTCTGGAAGGTTCTCCTCTCTCCACAGAGGACCTCTGGAGCACTGACAGAGTGACCATCGGGTTCTTCGTCACCTTCCTGACTAAGGCCCTTCTCCCCCTATCGCTCAGTTTAGATGGCTGGCCAGCTCTAGGAAGAGTCCTGGTGGTTTTGAACTTCTTCCACTTACGGATGATGGAGGCCACTGTGCTCATTGGAAACTTCAAAGCAGCAGAAATTGTTCTGTAACCTTTCCCAGATTTGTGCCTCTAGACAATCCTGTCTCGGAGGTCTACAGACAATTCCTTTGACTTCATGCTTGGTTTGTGCTCTGACATAACTGTCAACTGTGGGACCTTATATAGACAGGTGTGTGCCTTTCCAAATCATGTCCAGTCAACTGAATTTACCACAGGTGGACTCCAATTAAGCTGCAGAAACATCTCAAGGATGATCAGGGGAAACAGGATGCACCTGAGCTCAATTTTGAGCTTCATGGCAATGGCTGTGAATACTTGTGTACATGTGCTTTCTCAGTTTTTTTTTGTTTTTAATAAATTGGCAAAAATCTCAAGTAAACTTTTTTTGGCGTTGTCGTTATGGGGTTGTTGTGTGTAGAATTCTGAGGAAAAAATGAATTTAATCCATTGTGGAATAAGGCTGTAACATAACAAATTGTGGAAAAAGTGATACACTTTGAATACTTTCCAGATGCATCACATAGTGCAAGAAAATTATGCATTTTTCTTTTACCCTCAATTGTTCCTTGGCCTTCATCAGTCAGATGTGGGATAGCCAAGTATGTCATAATTGGGATCAACAGTTGTTAGCTTTTTGAAACCCTGGTTTTTGAACTGTTTTATTTATGTGGTGTAGTTCTTTTAAATGCTTCAGTGTGCTTTCTTATGTCTTGCAGTTACATCATACTGTATGTGTGAAGGTGTGGTTGTGAACATCACACTTGAATGTGGGGCATGCATAATCCATCCGATTCATCCTGCATTCATATGCTCATGGAATATTTAGAGTTACGAGTTGTGACATTTCACCTACCCACTTTGGTGCTTTCTTATGGATTTCCAGTTGGACCGTTCAGTGAATTGTAAGGTTGTTGTCTGTTACTTAGTCATCACAAAAAAGCCAGTAAAGGCAAACTGCATTTTTTGTAGAATTAATGAACAAAAAAAAAAATGGAATTAAATGTGTATTACTTCACTCCAAATGCAATTCAACCTAAAATGTTATTTTAGGCTCACAAGGTTATGTGCTTTATTCTGTACAAATAACTAAGGTAAAATGTCAACATTGTCACAATTAGGGCAATTTGAGTAGCTTTGTTTTGTCCAAATTTTCAGAGTTGTAATTCAGAGTTTATCGAGCAATCGCGTGGTATTTCCAATTGGACAATACAGGTTTACCATCTGTCCAAGGTCATGTGAATGCTGCAGCCCTGCAAGCTATTTTGGATATTTTAATTTCAGATGGCAAAATAGATTGATTGGTTGTGTTGCCACCATTTGTATGAACAGTGTCTTTGTAAATTACTAGGGTCAGATTTCACAAATTTGATGTGTTTCTACCAAAATTGAAGTGGAGCTTTTGTTTATTTTTTTAAGTGCTGCAGCCTAGAGGTAGGACTTTAAAATTAGAATTCTACTTGTTTTTGTAGTATTTAGTTATGTATCCTTGCTAAAGTCTGTTAATTTAGATTAGTTATACAGTATGGTTGTTCTCTTTGTTTCAGCTGGTAGTTACTTTTGCTATACTTCTCAAAATCCACAGTGATGATAAAACTTTTATGAGCCTTTCAGACATCATTTAATTGTCATAGTGTTCTGTAGTTCTGTAACATGATTGTTTTGATACCTCAAACAATATTGTGGATTAAACTAAAGCTGACCATGCTAAATTATCATCACACCCATCCTTCAATATAATATGCAATTTATCAAAGTGTAAATATTTATTATCCCAATATTTTGGCAGTTGGTCTTTGTACAATCCCCATACCTACTGGTTTTGGTATTGTTAATTTGTCTTGTTGATTTCAAAGACACATTAGTAAGATGTTTCAGTAACAATGGTAAATATACCACCAGGAATTTCTCGGGTTAGCCAATTTAGTAATTTAAAATAACATATCTACTGGTTCATTATATCTCCACAGTTCTGTTCTTCAGATTTGTACAAATGTTTTAATAAAAATTGACACATATGATCATTGAAGTATATTACAAGTCCTTATCAAAGAACTGAAAAGAAAATGTATCAATATGAAAGTTTTTATTTAGAGCTCCTGAAAATAAACTGATGTAGGGGGCACTTAAAAATGTTATATGTAACAGTGTGCATGTGCTGTCTATAAATATCTGCCAGGTAATTAGATCATCATACCTGTCTGTGATGATGTTTGGGCTAAGTCACTCACAATAAATATTATTATCTACATTTTTGAAATCACATTTTAACAGAGTTTAACCATTAGATGCTGGTTGTAGCATCCCAGTGAAGGGATATCCGGAGAACCGACTCTTATAATGTGGTAGACCAGCATTCTATTAAAAGTATGGTTTTCAGTAGCATAGTAAATTAGTAAGAATATATTGACCAGCAGTAGGCAATCGTGGAAAGTAGGAAGTTAACAACAGTGGAAAGTGCCTAGTTGGGGTGGGGTGTATGGGGTCATGAAGTGGGTGGGCGTGCTCACTTTCCAGGAATGAAATAAACACCAAGGAACTTCCAGAAAGGGAAAGAACTGAAGTAAATGCAAGATTTGCATTGATAATTTATATCAATTAGTCTGACCTGGAGTTAATAAGCCCTGATGCCAATATTCAGCATGGCTGCTGGTTTTCTTACTTATCCACCAAATCAAATTAGTATAACAAGTAAGTTAATTAAATATGTTGTTCCTATGTTCATTCTTTGGTGTAAGAAGTTTCTACAACCTTTTTATTTTTTACTTTCTGTGAAAATCAAAAAGTACTTTTAAAAACCAGTAAATGTTAATACCTCTATTTTTTTCTTTCTAAATATATTTATACAGATAGTTTATAAGGAACACCTTCAGGCTGCAGTAGTATTGTCTATTGGAGGATAGTTGATAGATGAATAGTTTACAAAATTGTTTTTGGCAGTCCTACCTTTCTACCACATCAGATAGTCAATATGACAGGATAGTTTTTAGAATGAGCTTGTCTTTTCTTGTAAGAAAAAGTTTAAAAAGTATATTTAGCATTTTTGGCTGTTTATAATTCGTATTTTTCTTACAGAGTAAATATAAGCATTTAACTAGTTAGTTTAGCCATAATATCAAAATTTTATTTGCACAGTACAAAACTAATTAAATAAAAAATGTATCTTACTGTATTGTTTAGGTGAAGAAACCTTCTGAAACAGCATCTAATCCTAATGACCCTTTCAACGATGAGATGCGCGAACGACTAGAAGTGGAAGCTCTTGCCAAGAAGTTTGAAGCAAAATATGTGAGTGTGAACACATCTATTTCTGCATGCTGTGTAATTTTGGGGTAAATTTAACTGGTCAGGTGAATATTGATTTACATATGGTAGGCATCCCTGAACAAAATTTGACCTCCTTTGGAGTGTTTTGTTTATAAATCAGAGTGTGAACCTGTAGACACTCACTTTGTCCAAGTGATACTTAAATAAATTCGCAAAATCCCTTTAATAGTTTTTTCTCTACTGGGATAATAGTTTTGTGCTTTCTAAGTCTTCATGATAATCTTAATTCTATACTACCCTACTATTGTTATTTATCAAAAATTATATAGGGGAATGTATTTTCTGAAGAGTGTCTTTTTACTCTTTATCTAAGACTGTTAATATAATGTTTTTCTCCTCATATTATTTACAGTATTCAAAGTGTGAGCTGTTACATACAATTCATAATGACTTAGCAGTTTCTAATATTTAGTTAATAGTAGTGTTTATTTAGTACATAAAGGAGGTAATCTACAGATCTTCGTTATAGTAGATACCAGTTAGTTACTAATGGAAAATGTAACTAATCAGTGAATTTTAGAAGTTTCAATTTTTTTTAAGTTTTTGATACCGTTCATTCCAAAAAAGAAAAAAAAATAGAGCAAGTAATGTAACATTTTGATTAAAGTCAAGGATTCCTTAATTTGAAAATGATAAATGTGTGGGATTTACTGCATTACTATAGGAAGAAAAAAATGTGTGTAAAATAACAGGAACAAAGTCTGAAAAATTCAATGGTGGGAATACTTTTTGCAAAACTGTGCGTGTTTGGTGATGCTTGAAAAATGCTTGAACGTCCTCAAAGAGGTTTCTGGGAAACCATTTGACTCCTCAGGATTCTCGGCAAGAATGGGTAAATGTTCTTCTCAGCTGGGAACATTGCCATTAACTGGAAGGAGCACTTTGAGGAGCTCATAAACCCCTATGCTGCACTTGGAGGCAATGCCAGAAGAATGGGATGGGGATGGGTCTGTCTATGCGATGGAGACTAATGTTGTGATTTATAAAGCTCTGTAGTGGCAAGACCTTAGGATTGAATTAAATCTAACCAAATATTTTCATAGTGTTTTAGCAAGTATGTCTTTTCAGTGTAGTATCACAGATTGAGTTAGTGCCTCACGACTGGCAGACTGAATTTGTGGACACCATCACAAAGAGGTACGCGTGCGTGTGTGTGTGTGTGTGTTAGTTCCAGTTGCCCAGAGATCACACTCCTAAGCTTTCCTGGGAAAAATAAAGATTCTGTTGTGGCTTTAGAACAGTGGGTCAATTCTTTACTCTTACTGAAATGTTTTAGTGATCATGGCAGTCTGTCCTGTCTGCATGTGGTACATTGCTTTGGAAAATACCTATGTCAGTGTTCCCTATATATTTTGTAGAAGTTGCTTCAAGAGTAAGTAAGGGCTTCAGTTATTGCTGTCATATGCCATTCTGTCCTTGTAACTGTTGAATGAGAGTTGTTTACATCCTTAGCTTTAGGAATGTCACAGTACCAGAATTTCTGTATTCAATATCAGGGAAATATCACAATACAGGTGCTGGTCATAAAATTAGAATATCACGAAAAGTTGATTTATTTCAGTAATTCCATTCAAAAAGTGAAACTTATATATTAGATTCATTCATTACACACAGACTGATGTATTTCAAATGTTTATTTCTTTTAATTTTGATGATTATAACTGACAACTAATGAAAGTCCCAAATTCAGTATCTCTGAAAATTAGAATATTGTGAAAAGGTTCAATATTGAAGACACCTGGTGCCACACTCTAATCAGCTAATTAACTCAAAACACCTGCAAAAGCCTTTAAACGGTCTCTCAGTCTAGTTCTGTAGGTTACACAATCATGGGAAAGACTGCTGACTTGACAGTTGTCCAAAAGACGACCATTGACACCTTGCACAAGGAGGGCAAGACACAAAAGGTCATTGCTAAAGAGGCTGGCTGTTCACAGAGCTCTGTGTCCAAGCACATTAATAGAGAGGCGAAGGGAAGGACAAGATGTGGTAGAAAAAGTGTACAAGCAATAGGGATAGCCGCACCCTGGAGAGGATTGTGAAACAAAACCCATTCAAAACTGTGGGGGAGATTCACAAAGAGTGGACTGCAGCTGGAGTCAGTGCTTCAAGAACCACCACGCACAGACGTATGCAAGACATGGGTTTCAGCTATCACATTCCTTATGTCAAGCCACTCTTGAACAAGAGACAGCATCAGAAGCGTCTCGCCTGGGCTAAAGACACAAAGGACTGGACTGTTGCTGAGTGGTCCAAAGTTATGTTCTCTGATAAAAGTAAATTTTGCATTTCCTTTGGAAATCAAGGTCCCAGAGTCTGGAGGAAGAGAGGAGAGGCACAGAATTCATGTTGCTTGAGGTCCAGTGTAAAGTTTCCACAGTCAGTGATGGTTTGGGGTGCCATGTCATCTGCTGGTGTTGGTCCATTGTGTTTTCTGAGGTCCAAGGTCAACGCAGCCGTCTACCAGGAAGTTTTAGAGCACTTCATGCTTCCTGCTGCTGACGAACTTTATGGAGATGCAGATTTCATTTTCCAACAGGACCTGGCACCTGCACACAGTGCCAAAGCTACCAGTACCTGGTTTAAGGACCATGGTATCCCTGTTCTTGATTGGCCAACAAACATGCCTGACCTTAACCCCACAGAAAATCTATGGGGTATTGTGAAGAGGAAGATGCAATACACCAGACCCAACAATTCAGAAGAGCTGAAGGCCACTATCAGAGCAACATGGGCTCTCATAACACCTGAGCAGTGCCACAGACTGATCGACTCCATGCCACGCCGCATTGCTGCAGTAATCCAGGCCAAAGGAGCCCCAACTAAATATTGAGTGCTGTACATGCTCATACTTTTCATGTTCATACCTTTCAGTTGGCCAACATTTCTAAAAAATCCTTTTTTTGCATTGGTCTTAATTGATATTCTAATTTTCCGAGATACTGAATTTGGGACTTTCATTAGTTGTCAGTTATAATCATCAAAATTAAAAGAAATAAACATTTGAAATACATCAGTCTGTGTGTAATGAATGAATCTAATATACAAGTTTCACTTTTTGAATGGAATTACTGAAATAAATCAACTTTGTCATGATATTCTAATTTTATGACCAGCACCTGTATATGATAACTGTTTGATTCAATGGCAGAAACAGAAATCCCAGTCATTTAATTAAAAGTACCCCCATTATGCAGTTGAAGAATATTATACATTTTTTTGTAATACAATATAAAATACTAACAATTACAACAGCTTTAACTGTGATATATTCTTCAAGTAGTTACCCAGCTATTATTTATGTAAACTAATACTGGCATTTATAAATCTCAAAATACAACTCGGGCTTAATTTTATGATTGACATGGGGAATCCCTATGTCAGTCATCAAGTACAGATGAATCCAAGATTATTTTTAATGTTTTCATTTAAACACACTGTTTTTAAAGCTGTTTTTGCAGAAACTTGCTTTTAAAATCTGCCGTGACAAAAAGTCACTCTTGTTAGGTTTGTAACATTTGCTAATGTATTTGCTGTATTAGCTGATTAAAAATACTTACGAAAGAATAATACTTAACAAATGGGTCAAGTTAGTTAATTTTCAAATATCATAACCTTCTGGTGCTTTAATTTTTCAAATCTCTTCCTTCTTACATTTGTCCAAGTTTATTGTTTTCTGTGTGAAATCAACGCTTGTCAGATTTACATTAATTCATTATTTCAAAACTCCTGTAAAACAGCCTTTGTTCTATTATTTTTAGGTGTCTTAAGTAATTTTGTTACTGCTTATGTTCATGTACAAATTTAGAATTAGAAAATTTACTTGACCAATGTTGCCAGTATTCAGTTACTCCTACCTGAGACACTGCAACCAATTCAGCAACCTACCTTTCAAGTACATAACACATGTTTTTTTCAGTAATTCAGTAATCATAAGCATTAGTTTACCTTCAAAAACAAAATGTATGACATAGATTTAGCATTTGCAAATTTGTATTCAGCCATGAAATATGCCGCTTTGGCAGTCTTGTTAACTGCATGTATGTCTCTGTGATTAGGCTTTTCCATGAATGCATTACATATGTTAATACCGAGATGTTCCTTGAAGCTTGAAAACACTAAATACATTTTATTTCGGTATTAACAAATGAAGCAGCGTATTTAATCGCTGGTTTAAATAAGCTAAATAGCCACTTGATTTCAATTTTGCTTTGTTTACTTACTTATGTCTAGTAGCATTTCCAGTATGTGGTTTCTTCCCACACCCAGTAATCCTATATACGTGATTCTGGATGTCAAAGTCATATTCACAGAGCCAGTTCAGGATATTAAACTTTGTTTTGACACACATATCAAGTCACCCAGTGTCTTGTAAGAGATGACTGACTTATAGCTGTTGATTACTTTTCTTAAATACACTTGTTAATTACAGAAGTATGTGATTAGTTTTCATTTCTCTTGTCCTTACACGTTACTGATAAAAAGATGCTTGGAGTCAAGATTCTGCTACACTAGATTATACTGGTTTTCTTATCTTTGTTATCTTTAGCACAAGGACTGTGATACTTGTCCTTATGTTAATATAGCAGCAGGACTAGGTCACAAGTCAACAGGCCTTTAATAAAATGCTGTCCAAGAGTGCTAAGGGCAAAACCTAACTGTTAACAAGAATATAAATTGTTCAATATAGTTGCATAGTAAAAATCCTATTTAGTATTAAATATCAACTCTATCCCAATGTTTCCCCATGATCCTGAGCTGTATACTGCATTAGAAAATGGATGGATGCTTAGATAGACATCTGTAGACATGTAACTTGCTACCTGGTATGTAATGCAGTGTCTGTTCCTTTACCAGGACTGTGTATGATATTGTTTTGAAAAGTGATTAATCATCCCATCATTTCTTCTCCTTTGAAATTTGTGACACTACAAGCTATTACATTGCATGCTATTGCTAATTTCATTGCACTTTGAAAGCACACACACAACTATTTCTGAACTGACTTCTTGCCCCCTTCTTTTAATAATAGCATTCCTTCAGCAGTACACTGAAATTTGCCTACCTCAAACTTAGTATTTAATGACTTGACTACTGCTATTTTTCTTTTCAACATGTGTTTGAAACGGAGCTGTAACATCACCCCTGTAAGCTATTTTTGTTTTTTCCTTTTCTCACATGTGATTGTGTGTTTTTAAGTAATTTGTCTGTTTGCAGACCTTCCTGATTGTAGTACAGAGTTTCAGTCAGCACTACCAATACTGTAAAAAAGCTAGTATTGTTACATTTTGAGAATTATGGTATCCACATGGTTCCTGTAGTTATGTTCTGTTGACCTCCTTTTATTTAATGTGGATGTTTGATTCTGCCAAGGATATATATTGTTTCCTCTGCGTTTGACGATTTTCATGAACAGGATATCACAGTACAGCTTTTAGGACTAAAACTGCACTGGAGAATATCCAGTTTTAGTCCTAAGTATTGTATCTCTGTTTTTCCAAATGGTGTTTGTATTTATTCACTTACCTCACTGTTCTATCTAAAATGACTTACAAAGAGGTCAGTATAATTAAGTAAACATTAGTCTGGGGACTGTTTTGGAACAAGTGTTATAGGACAAGGTTACAAGTTGATCATCACTAAGTGAAGCTCAAAATAAAATGCAAGCTCATTACTTGTTTTAGTTGCAAGAACAAATACAAAGCTATTTATAGTTAGACAGAAATTCACAGATAGAGAGTCTCCAAATTTTTCTTAAACACTCTGAGAGAGTCAGCAGTTTGAATGTAGGTGGCAAGCTCGGTCCACCATCTATCAACTACATATCAAATGGGTCAGAATTGAGATTTGATACCATGCAGAAGTGGCATCACAGGATTACAACAAAGCTGCATTATAAGTCCATACCATCTCCTGTTTGCTCATAAGTTTAATTTCTAATGAATAACTTGCACTTTCTCATAGAATTGGTGTTGCAAATTCCTTGCAGATCTTGGAATGCTCATACCTTCCACTTCTAAAAGTGAAATCTAATACAATTGTTGTCTTCTCACAGCCTAAGAACCACTACTAATGTCTTTGTTCAACTGCCCCACCCTGCAGTGATCCTATGCGTTCAAACAAAGCTATTAAAAACTTCAGCTGTTATAGCCTGGAATGTAAGTCATTTATTTTTGAATAGCATTCTTCAGTGAGGACTGGCACACTTTTAAACATATTTTCACCCATAATGCGGTAACAGTAAATTGCTAAATGTAAAGCAGCAGCATACATAAGTGAACACTCAGATGATGTTAAATGCACAAATAACTATTTTGATTTATTATAAAGAGATCATAACACTCTGAATTTTATTGTAATTGAAGTATGGAAAACAAAACTCAAAAAATCTTGATTGAGTAACAGACAGTGTTTCATTTCTCATTACCCTAGGGCAACTGGCCAACCAACCCCAACTAGACATATAATATCATTAGTACATACTGGCTTACATTAAAACAATATTAAATCCTTTTGTCATTAAATAGCAAGGTTTCCAGTTAGGGATGTTTAAATCCAAGATATCTGGCAAACGCTTACTATAAAGAATCAGAAACTTACATTTACACAGATTTCTGAACCTTTTATCATATTACAGCAGCTCAAAATTTGCATATTTAATTTTCAAAAACTTATGCTGTGCTATAAGGTTTTTTTGTTATTTCATGTTTTATGATTACATAGCTGGTTGGTGCTTAAAAATTGGGAGGTGGAATTTCAGATCTGCATTATGCATTCTCCTGTTTGTGTTTTTAGGATGGTTTTCTCTTTTTCTCACATTCTCTGTCACAGGCTCATTCACTCACTCCATGTGGCAAGGCAGCAGCATAGCAAAAATGAAGGGGATGGCTTATGGTTCCCTAATATTTTTCCAGGTTCTGTTCATTTTTAAATCCTTCAGCCTCATTTAAACTTATCAGAAAGAGAATAAGGTAAAACTCAATTTGAAAGATTTTTTTGGGGTTAATATTATTAAAACCATCCATCCATTTTCCAACCCACTAAGTAAGACCTATTTACGCAACACAGGGTATACCTGTAGTTTATACATGTTTGTGCCTGTTTCCCATTATAGCAAGTGCTAAAAAGCAAGTGATCTATGTAAGAGAGGGCCACACTTGGAAATTCAGTGGAATGCAAAATTATTCAGTCCCGTTGAAAGTAAGCTTAATTTTCTGCATGGCAGAAGATTTGTGTACACATTTATTCATTCAGTATTTTTCATGTGAACTTTTATTCCGTAACAAAACATTTCCAAAGACAAAATAAATCATTTTCTGTAGACATTTAACTCAAGAAGAAAACCTCAACGTCTGTGTGACAAAATGAGGTCAGTAGACCACATCCAGACTGAAGAAAAGGCAATGAGGAAGATTAGCTTCCTTCATTACTAACCTTCAGACATTCAGTCACCACAAGACTGCAGATCAAAAGCCATATTCTGATATTGGAGCCAGATGCAAGACTAATCAGGTTATAGAAAGATAATTTTCAAAAAAACGAGTCTTGTGAGCAGGGTTTTTGCAGTCATGCTGTAGTTGTAGTGACCGTGTTCAAAGCAATTTTAGGGCTACTGGAGTCTTGGGGGATAATGTTAAATTTGAATTGTAATGAGTTAAAATTTCCAATTTCACATACACAGATTTGATTTTTTCCTGCTGGTCTTTTGATAAAAATATAGCTGGTTTTCCAAATTTTATAAGTTTTGTATTTTGTTTAATGTTACTCAACGTTTGTAACTTTAATAAATAATATAAAAACTCCACAGTGACATACCTACAACCTTTAAATCCAAACTTTAACAGATTAGGGTACTTGAAAGTAGCCTGATATTTCACAATGGCAGTTTTAAAGCCCTTGGTATCTTGTATGTTACATGCTTTCAATGAACATAAATATAAATCTAATTACAAACAGAGGAGCAAGTTTATTATAGTTAACAAAAACTAAATTCAAAACTAAAACTATCATAAAAAAAAAAACATTTTCGTAAACTGAACTAAAATATCATATATACTCGCATTTAAGTTCTCCCGCGGATAAGGGGTTTGATTTTACTGAATAGTTTCCGTTTTTATAATGTTGCTCGTATTAGTCACATACGGAAAACTTGTGCTATTGGTCCAAGAGATTATGATATGCTAACGGCCACCTGAGAGTGTAACCGCGGAGCACACTGCCATTTTTTTTCTATATATCGTGCCTATGTGACCACATGGTAATACCCAAACTATTCCAAAGCGACGTTTGCACGGTTTTGTGTTTTTTATATTTCACACCATCATACACCTTTATTGTAAGAACATTCCTTATTTGAGATAGAGCGTTCGATCAGACGAAAATATGAAGCTGGTTTTAAATTAAGTCATTGAAGTGGCGAAAGAAATTGGTAACTGCACTGCTGCAGCAAAATTCGATTTGTCTGAGAAACTGGTGTGAAATTGGAGGAAAAAGAAGATGTAATAAAAAATAAATAAATTGTGTTGCATTTTTGAACTTGGGTATAAATCGGGGTCTAATTTTATGTGTCTTTAAATGTGTCTTCTGTTGGATGTATCTTCAGTAGATGGTGATTCACTCGATTGCTAGTAAATTGACAATAATCAGTGTTGGCTGGAGCACAAAACAAAACATACAAAGAAAATTTAGTGCAAGATTTCCTTTCTTTGCTTAGCCAAGCAGGTATATTGTCATGGATTTCGATGAATTTCCAATATTTAATTGTACACATTTGGCAGCCTAGTAATGTAACTGAAAGTTAGGTAGAGCCATGACACAGTTTTGAATAAACTAAATTGTAACATAATTTAGCATCTTTTGAATTTGTGAATATACACAAATATGCTGCGAAAGAGCTACAGGAGCTTTGGGAAAATATTCATTTTGACAATGTTCATTCTTTCAGCTTAAGTAAGATGGAAGGAAGACTGTTAGCTAGCTATCACTGGAATCCCCGAAGCTTATGCTGAACACACAGCTAGAACAGAAAATTTTTCATATGTTATAGTAAAAAAGACAGAAATTGTTTTCATATGATATACAGGTAGTAGTAACGACATAATGTTGATGTGAAGTGTAGGATGTGTGAAGACTGAAGCCCAAATATCCAATAAACAGTTTAACAAAAGGTTTAACAAAATAAGAATGCTTTAATAAAAACCAAAGAAAAAGAAAGCGCTTAACTGACATGTTTGCTGAAGCCCAACTATCAGTGTGTACAAAGTAAAATACATTTACATACGTGTGTGATTGCGCGTTTCATTTTTAACCAGTTGTCACAGCGGTAACGCTGTTTTGTCTTGTCTTAGATCTGCTCAGATGACACAGTAGAAAAGCTACCACTTAGCAACCTTGAGATAATAGGTTCAAATCTCATGTTGTCCCTGCATTTACGACTTTGTGTAGTTAGCTGCTATTATAATTATTATCATAAAAAAAATACATTTGATGGGAGTCTGTAACATCCTGTGTAAAGTTATGGTACCTGTTAAAGTTAGTGCTGAAGGGATGAAAGCAGACATACAAACGCAGCTCATTCATTTCTTTTTGGTTTCTTGTGGAGCAAACAGAAAACATGGGGTGGTTGGCAGCATAATGAATGTAGATATTATTATAGATGTGTATTTTGTTTGTGTAAATATACACAAACTGTTTCTCAGTAATGGAAATTTACAGAAAGGAAAGCCTTGCTTTTCCTTTGACTAATACAATAATCCTCTTTAAGTATAGTTAATGAAATAACACAGTGTAGCAAAGTTGTCTTCTTGTGCTGCAAAATTCTTATTTATAATGCACATTTTATTTATTTTTTAAAACCTTGTTGTTACCCCTTGTTTGTTGGAAGATTTAGACAAATGGGACTGAACTTTCAAATGTTTGACATATAGTAAAAAAAAGTTTTTCTCAACTTTCTCTTAAGGAATTTTAACAAGTAATGATTGTAATGTTTACTGGTAGTAGTCTGTTACTAAAACCTTTAAATTGCTGTATTTTGTGTTAAAAGCAGAGTTTGGGCCATTAAACTGATTTTTCTTGTATCCACCTTCTTTGTGAATTATAACGAAATGCGTTTATTGTTTTTATTGCTTTTTGATTTAGATTTTTGATGTTTATACAGTTAATTAATTGTGTATGTGGTACAAGTACGGCATTTTGCTCATTTGAAACAAAGTTGCTATTTGTCTTTCGATTCTCTTTATGTGAGTTTGAATGCAACAGTCTGGTGTTGTGATTTCAGTCTTCCCACTGGGGAAAAAACATTATTGTCTTCATGGTGTAGTTATTTTTACTCTGCCTGCAAAAGTGATATTGTTGATGTAGAACTCCATGATAGTGTATCTGTGCAAGGCGGAACTTCTTGGTATCTTAATTTACTTGTACTCATTCCAGCATCATGTCAGTCACTTAAGATATTGCTAGGAAAGTAGAATATAGTCTTTGAGTTAAAAACCTGTTTGTATTTTGAGTAATAAGTTTAGTTATATATCATGCATTCCGTCCTCTCACAGGCAACAAACAAGAAACGCAGGGATCGGCTCCAGGATCTCATTGACATTGGCTTTGGCTATGATGAGACCGACCCTTTTATAGATAATTCTGAAGCTGTAAGTATTTTCTCTTCTTTTTAGCAAGCTAATTCTTGAAGAGCAGTTTTACATTAGCTTTTCATTTTTCCAATTTTTGTTTTTTTGGACGAAGTTTGTACAATTATCATAACAAACTATATGAAAATCTCACTTTGTATTATTTTGGTTGAAATTGCATGAATTGCTTGTATACACATTCAAAGACAGCAAGAAGGGCAGTGCTGTCTTTGCAACCCCTGGAAGTGTCTGTCTTGTACCTTTCCAGTAATCCTTGAGTTCCACAGAAGAGTAGAAACCCTTATTTGAGTCTCAGTGTAGATATGCTGTAGAAAAGCTGTTGTACCAGTTCATAAAATCACTATGATATTGTTGTGCCCTGAATTTAACAGTTGAGATGGTGGTTTTTAGGTTTTTGGACATTATTGAGATATATGACACTAGTCACTTTTAAATTTTCCCCCTTTAGTCACAAACAACCAGCCAGCTCCCGTGCCTTTACTGATATGGAAGGGCAGAATTCCCTGCACACCGTGATGTATTTATTCCTACACAAATGTGCAGAAGAACACGCAAATCCTGAACATATTATCTAGTAGATACAAGCACAAATTAATCTAAACATTAATATATTCATTTGCTTTGCAATAATCCCCTAATCCCATACATTTCTATATTTGTATCTCAAATACACTTTTTGTGTGTCTCTTTGGCAATTCTGTACATCATATCTCTACATAATAGAAATTATTAGGCCCTACAGTTAATTATGAAATTGTAAATATGAAAATTGATCTTAATGGTCTACTTTGTTGTCCAGTGTTATACTCTAGCAACAGCAGTGAGATTGTGTCTTTATTGTACCAGCTAAGGCCAAGTGAATGAGTTTTATAGCTGTAACACTAATGACTGCTAACTTCACGTGGTGAGCAGTGGATGAGTAAAAATAATGATAAATTGTTTTCCTGACGTATGTGTCAAAGTCCTGACAGGACTAGGCTTGAGTCCCTAAACCAGGCCAATGTGGCAGTGACCATAGTCGGATTTTCCCAGCAAAAACACTTCAACTGTAAAAGTGGTCAGTTTGACCAGTCAAACTGGAAGCTCTATCACGATAGGGAAAGGGATAGGGTGTGTATTATACCATACCATATGTGTAACCCATATCAAATAAAAGGACATAAGGTCTATGTTGATTACTTAGATTTCAACCTGTCTTGCTGTCTTGAACAGGTAGCACAGCTAGTATAGCATATAAATGCACTCTGTTTTTATGTCTTATTTTCGTTGCTTCTTTTACTTTTATAAACACTGAGCATTTTTATGAGTGAGTGAGTGTAAAACATTAGTTTTAACTAAAAAATACCTAAAACAAAAAATAAAAGAAAAATAACAACTACTTAAGATGCCAGGGGCCACTCCATCAGGTTAAAATAGTTATTTGCTGGCAGACTCCTAGGTATACTATCTTAGTAGTAGCTTGTTGTCCTAGTGAAAATTTAAAAATTCTACAAAAATGTGTGTCCAACTTCTGTTTCTTGCAAAGAAATATACTTCAGAAAAAACTTTGATAATGCCCTCTTTGAAAGGCAGTAAATAAACAAAGACTAATTAGTTTCTGAATGGAATGGGTTTGTATAAGCAGTGTATCAAGCAACTCCGTTTGAAGCTGTTATTCTACTTCACTGCAGAGATTGTGTTATAGCTCTCTTTGAATTTTCCTGCTAACTCCAATCCAGCTATGGGAGTGCTGTACCTGCTTTTCTTCAAGTTAATTATTTGTAACAGTTTTAACAAATTGGACCTGAAATGCTGAAAGCGGGCCGATCACTATTGCTCACCTTCCTGATTGGAAGGCTGCTAATAAAAGGATAGGTCAGTATCACCCCCTGAAAAGCCCTGCCATACATCCATTTTTCAATATAATCAACTTGAAACAGTCAAGTGAATATATGCAGTATATGGAGAAAATAAACATAATTATAAGACAATTTTAGCAAAGCCAGAAAAAAAAAAAAAGTTTAAAAATAAGACACCAAGATGAAAACAGTAGTACTCCTTTCTCTTCCCCAACACAATAATCCCTATAAGTATGAATAAAAAGATATACAGTGAAATGCATACCCCAGCCCCTCCCGCAGTTCACACAATAGTCAAGAGTTCGAATTGTCTTATAATGGATGGATGAATTGTAGAAGCTGGACAATGAAAGAATCTTCATTTAAATGTAAAATATTTCCACAGTAAGTACTGTGCCATTGTATTAAAAAAAAATTCTACAAGCTCACCCAGGTCTATTAGTTATAACTAAGAACAATGCAGGATTCCTGTCCCAGGAGAAGAACACTTGCCTTCACGTATTTGGACTTTATCTTCGTAGCCATGTTTCCTTTTTACATGGCCAATGGATATGCTGATCAGTTTTGCTAGCTGGTCTTTTTCCTCTGATTGCTGGGTGGCCTCCATGCAGTCTCATATTGAAGGTACTCTTGTGAATGAACTGCAGCCATTAATAGCATGCTGGGTATTGTGTAATGTTTCTAACAGAAAATGGAGCGACATTATGACCAATTAAACTCCATAGGCAAGTGATTAAACACTTGGAGTACTTTGAATAAAAATACTCTTTCTGTTTAGAGTGGAATTCAAATTTTGTATATTTCATGTAATGTTTAACACAAATCTTGTCCTTTTTTCCAGTATGATGAACTGGTACCAGCTTCACTAACTACTAAATTTGGTGGGTTCTACATCAACACTGGTACTCTACAATTCAGACAGGCATCAGATTCTGAGGAAGAAGATACGAAGAATGAAAAAAAAGTGAAATCGCACAAGGTCTGTATAACTGGATAGGTGAATGTTTTTTTTGTTTCTTGGGAAATGTGGAAGTCACTCTGCCTTTCACTGTGGTAAGCCACAATAATATAATGGATATTTTCAGTTCAGCTGCTCGGGCACTGACCTACTTTCTCATGCACAAAGAACAGAAGGAATATTACAAAAAAAAATCTTTCAACATCTCCTTGAATAGTGCCTTATGTGTGTTGCTGACTATTTCAAAAAAAGTATCACACAAAGCATGCATACTAAATCTGCATCAGTATATTCATGGTTTTTGTATTTACGCCAGGTTTTTTTAAATATTTTTTAAATATATACAAGTTTTTATTACATACTATATACTAACATTTTTTGTTATTGAAAAAAGTTCAATTCTATTGCCTCATTTGTCAGTAGGTAAACATAATGCTAAGGACGTTAAACTGGAAAAAAAAAATCTTACTGTCTGTTTAAACATGAACAAAATACATTGTATGGTTATTGCCAATTTTATTCTATTAAGCTAGGTGTACTTTGAATGTATGTTGATGTGATAAGATTGGTGCAGTGTTAATGCTGCTGTCTCACAACAAGGACACACAGGTTCCCAGGTGGAACGTTATCTTGTTCTTTCTTTGTTTACATGGTTTGAGCTAGATGCTCCGGTTTCCTCCCACGGTTCAAAGACATCCAGGTTAGGTGAATTGGTGTCATTTAAATTTCACCTTGCGTGTATTTATGTGTTCATCATGCAATGAAATGGCACCATGTCTAGAGGTTCTTCCTGCCCAACACCCTATGCTTGACAAGACAGGCTCCAGTTTCCCTGCGACCTTGACCTGGATAAGCTGGTTAAGTCAGAGGGATAGATAGATGAGTGATATGACCAGCTGTCTGTAAGTTGTAGAATTTACAGTTGAACAAAGGATTAAAAAAAATAGAGGGAACTGTTAGCTTAAAACATAATACATTGTAATGGATAAGGTTACATTTGTCCATCATTCCATCTATTTTTTTTTTTTAACCCTATTGTCTAGTTCTAATTTTCACCCTTAGGCACACAATCTTACATTATGGATTTGGGCTAAACGTGTTTTAGTGTGAGTAAGCCTCCAGATAAAAAGAGAATGTAATAAAAGTAGGATATTTCTTCACATCTGTGAGGCATAAAAGTGGCATTAATGAATCCATGGTTTACTATATTAATGAGAAGTAAAAAGAAAATCACAAAACTTTATCTGCTGGTGCACCAAATGCTGTGAAGACAGTGTCTCAAGAGAGTTAAATTGATCAAAACAATCATCCCATGGCAGTAAAGAGATGGGTTTGCCACTAACAAAAGGAAGATTGTTTTCATACTGGAAATGTGCCAAGATGTTTAACATTTCACCATATCTGGAAAGCAGCTAAGAACAGAAAGAGATCTAGGGGATAACTTTTTGGATTCAGTGGTTAACTAAAGTGGTGGGGATAATTTAGTCGGTTCCATACAGGTCACAGGGTAAATACCCAGTGATAACTATGACAGGAGCCCTTCACTTCCATTATTCCTAAGACAAGAAGAAAGAGAGAAGGTACAGTGGCTTGCAAAAGTATTCGGCCCCCTTGAACTTTTCCACATTTTGTCATATTACAGCCACAAACATGAATCAATTTCATTGTAATTCCACGTGAAAGACCAATACAAAGTGGTGTACACTTGAGAAGTGGAACGAAAATCATACATGATTCCAAACAATTTTTACTTTTGCAAGCCAATATATCTAACTTCTGTCCAATATTTTACAGGTGGAAGAGTTGGCTCATGACAGAAGAAAACTAAAAACATTGGAATATGTTCATTTCTGTTATTACCAACCAAGAATGGAATGACAGTAGGAGAAAGGGTATGAGAGAGGGGATTCCTTTACACTCTAAAAAATATCACTGTGATTAGATGACAGTGTTCTCTATGAAAGGAAAGAGGTTGATGCCTAAATATTTCAGTGAGTTAACCAAAAGCACAAAAGGAGGGAATAACTGACAACACAGGGAAATTAATTGAATTTTCTGTTCAGTTTTGTATATGTAACCAACCATGAAATTTCATGTATTAGTGTGATTCCTGCTCTCTATGTGACACTTCTATTGCTCAGTCTCAACAAGGCACTGGTGACATGGTCATTGATTGTTTGCTACATGTGTTTTCATTTAGTTTTGTTTGTGCATTGCCTGCTACTTTATGCAAAACAGAGTTACCTTTTTAGCTAAATTAGCACCATTGTGCTCAATGTGACTTGAAGTGTAATGTATAGATTAAAGAAGTTGGCAGAAAAAAAGCATTCTGCATAGAGGGAAAGAGTGTAAAAAAAAAAAAAAGACTTAAACAGCAAAAAGCATTCCATACTATAGTAATTTCCTCCTCGTTGTGACTGAATATCTTGATAACATTTTGGATCTCTATAATTACAGTTGTATGTAGTAAATGTATATACACTACAAAATCAATTTAAACTAATAAGCAAGAAAATATGTAAAGCATCAAATGGTTCTGCCAAATATTTGAATTTTAATTAAATACTAATATACATGTGCCAAGATATTCATATGCTTACATCTTTAGCAATATTTAACTTAACATTTCATCTAAATAGCTTGTGTGCAGTGTGCGTTTTGCAGTGACAATGATTGGTTGAGGAATAGTATGTGCAGTAGACCTAAATTGTCTCTGATAAGAGTCTTTAATAATGTGTTTTTCTTTCCAACTTAACTTTTAACTTAGCTGTTTTGGGCATTGTGTTCTAGCAGGAACAAGTGCTAATTGTGCATAACAGGGTGAGCCCAAATCTGTACTTAAATTGCTGAGAACCAATAAAAATGGAGACAATGGAGTGCAGATTGCAGAGAAGCTGCATGTTATAGAATTCCACTTAAAAATGTGTTACTAACATTTTCAAAAATTATAAACTCAAAATCATAATCTGAATCCTATTTATATAATAAAAAGGAAAACAAGTCCTAACAATTTTTCATTTATCATTGGTTGTAGAGGAAACTATCCATCCATCCATTATCCAACTTGCTATATCATAACTACAGGGTCACGGGGTGTAGAGGAAACTAGTCGCTGTTACATATGATCTGTTTTAAATATTTAGAATTCAGTAATCCATTAATCGGGCACCATACTTGCACACCATTGTAGAAGAATAAACTAAGCTTGACATTCACAAGTAACGAACACAAACATGACCTGAAAATATATTAAAAACATTAATGTATGGATTTCATTTGCCAGGAAATTTTACCATATGGTAACAGCTTGTGACAACAATTTCGTTAATAACATGTTCTGACAAAAATTTCATTGAATTTATCTGACCTTGTTCGACAATTGGAGGAACACATTTCAGGAATTGCTTAGATGAAATATTAGGACAGCTAAACAAACTTAATGGACTGAATGATGTCCACTTCTCTTTTAAAATTTTTGCATTCTTAGTAGTATATGCAAGAGTCATCTAAATGTGTTCTGATGGATTCTATTATAAAACAGATTTTGACTCCTAATGTGTGAAATAAAGCTACTTATTTGCACATAGGAGGAAGACAATATGTAGAATCTATTAAAAGGACATCTTAGATGCTTTGAAATATCACTGCTGTGTGGAATGCAAGTTCAGAGCAGTGGTTCTCAACTTGTTATATGTGGTCACCCTATTATATATGGGCAACTACCATGTGGTAATTGAGGAGACACAAAAAAATTGTGAGCAGTAGCTGTGTGCAAATTCAGAAAGAGAAAGAACCCTTCTGCCTAAGAACATAAGATCACATCAAGAAGTGCTTCTACTTAAGGGACATTAGAATATCTTCTTATCACACTGGGAAGGATGCTGCCTCAGATGCAATGGTTGTCATCAGATAAGCTCTCATGACCAGTGAATGACAGCTTGATACTGTTTGAGTGTGCTTCACTGCTGAGCATGAGATATGTTTTCAGAAAAGGTTTATTTTGCAATATTTTAAAAAGAATGCTGTGAGCATATGACTGTATACCTGGATAATTAGATATTTCATGTGTAATTTAGATTTTGTTCATGAATGTTATGGTATTCTTTCTTTGTTTAAATTTATTCTCCTTCATGCACATTGTATCCAGAATTTTGTAACCTCTGTTCTCCATGAAAACATGAGCTAAAAATTTTCTAAGACATCAATACAAACAAAAAAGGTGTAAGAAATGGTTATACAATAATCTTACTTTTCTTTTTTGAAGTGGACTTGTAGTTTAATCATGCCTAACATGTTATAATCCTACAATGTTTAAAAATTTCTTGTTGCTTTTTTAGACAAAAGAGAAAATTAATGCTGCATTTTTAATACAGCATCATATAGCCCCGATAAATGATGAGGTTTCAAAGTAAAATGTACAGGTATTTAGTGTTTCAGAATGTTTTTGTTATTTGTACATTTGTGTGACTTAAACATATGCTTTGTGCATGTTAATGATAGAACATGTATTGCAGTAAGAGTAGTGTATTATCATGGAGACTTACAGTTAACTTGGCTGCTAAAATAAATAATTGCTGAAACAAATTGGCAAATGGCACATTTATGCTGCTCTGTGATTTATGTTTTATTTTTTTTTATTCTAATTTTCGTTAGCATAATGACTAAAACGTGCCAGATATGGAGAAAGCATAAATACCGTAGATACTTGTGTATCAGTCGAAAAATGTATTCCTTAAAATTCATTCAAAAACACAAAGTCGACTTATCCACGGGGCAACACTAATTTTGTTAAATAATTCTTTAAACTGTGAAATACCGCACTTGAATTTGAGCATTAGCTTTTGCAGGTTTTGGATAACAAACATACCATTAGCTGCCAGTAGATGGCGGTAACCAGAAACATACAGTATTTCAGACCATAAGGTGCACCGAATTTTAAAGCGCAATATCAATGAATGGGTCTTGATCCCACTGTCATAAGTATCTTCGTTTGTTACATACGAAATAAACAGATTGGTACCGGAGGTGTGCGGTTGAATCGCTGAGTAATACTCTTCACAAAACAGTTCATGCTTTATAGCAACCAAGTGTTACAATGGCGCTCACTTTCGCGTCCGACAATCCCATCTTTGACACTTTTCTCCCAGTTTACTAGTGGAAAACGCTGGGACATAGTTTCCTCGTGCGTGGGCGATGTCCTAAAAGGGTTGGTGCTAATTGTGGTGGCTTTGGAAAGCTCTGCTTCCAGGTCAGCGTCTACCCCTAGTTTTGTCGCCATTCACAGTTTCCTAGTTACACACTCCACCGAGAGAATGAACCAATTTTCTTTCAGTTTTACAAGCTTCGTGTCACTCACTAGTGCAGGCAGGAATAATCCCGGACGAGCCCCCAGTGTTACCTTTCCTGCCTGTCTCTGGACCGTGGTCGGGGTGATGCAGGGGAGCTTCTCCTTCTTCGTGTCCAGTGGTGTGAAGCTCCAGGGCCAGAGCAACGTGCTCTGGGGTAAAACCCTGTCCCTGAGTTCCCTTCTTCTAATTTACAGCAGGGAGTGACACACAAGGCTTGACTGCTCAATGGTTGACTTTATTATCTCCTTTTTAAGGTGCCTGTTTTAGCTTAACAGAGACCAAAAACACAAGAGCCCCACCACGCCATCAACAAACACTCAATCCCAAAACTCCACCCCCCAAAACCCGACAACTCCATCCACATCCCACATTCAGTATAATTGGGATGTCAGGCTGCTATTTTAAGCTCTGATCCCAACAAGAGTCAGACTTTGAAGGATTTGAAGAAGACACTTAGGGCCACCTTATTATATGCGAGGGATTTGAATAAGAATTTAATTGAAATATTCTTACTGTAAGTAAATGAATAAAAATGTTTTTGGAGTTTTAATTTTGGCTTACTAAAATTCTTCAAAGATTAAAATGTTGAAAGTCTGGGCCCAGGTACATTGGGTATAATTATGAAATTCAAAGAATTTGATAGGCTGTCAAACTTTACCCTCGACTTATACGCGGGTCATAACAAATTTCATAATTTTCGGCTTAAACAATACACTCGACTTACCTGCGATGTCGACTAATAGGCGAGTATCTACGGTAATACATATTAGAATGGCGTGAGAGTGAATGTGATGCATTCTTCAGTCAAGAATATTTATTACCTTCCAATCTAGTGCAAAGTTTGTTTTTGTGAGCCAGCTTAAAAAAAAAAAAAAGTTTTACATGAATTATGAAATGACAACAAACTTAAATTGACAAGTTTGCTAATGCAGAGGTATTATTAAATTTGGGATAAATATTGGCAAAAAAGGAGAGAAAGATTTGAAATTTGAGTTAATTTGACTCGTCCATTAAAAATTACTCTTCCATAAATATTAAGAAGATAATGTCATACACTGATGTGATCTCACAATGCAAAACCACCAAACTGAATTTCTAACAAACCTAATTTGACAAGTGTGCTGTTGTAAAAGCAGCTTTAGACAGTTTGTGTAAATTAAAATATTCTGAATTATCTTGGTATTCACTGATTCTTCTGGCAAAGATGTAATAAGGTTTGAATTTTTTAGTTTTTAAACCATATTTATAGTTTCTGTCCACTAACTGAAACATAAATAAGTTTGGCATGTGGGCATGGTAAGATAAATCAGGTAGTCTGTTAGTTAGTGGAAGATATTATCACCTGTTTGTCATCTCAGCATGCCACTACTCCAGTAGTGCCCTTTGGCCAGCCACATGGTCATTAGCTGGGGACCCACCTTTTGTTGTTTTGATTCTTACTGCTGTACATCCCCTGGTAGTGGAGCATTGTTATGGGCACTTCTGTTCCTCTACCTGCAGGTGGTATTTGGGCCAGATGTTCGCATCCCAGTTCCTATCTCTGACATGCGGGTTTTAATCCATGGTCCCATCTTGCTTCTGGAAGCTGTGAACCCGACACCGTCAGTAATGTCACCCATGAGCTAGGCAGTGAGGCACAACAATGAAGTGGATGGTGCAAAAAGTGCTTTTATTAAAAATAGCAACAACAAAACAGTGCTCAAATAAATAGTGCAGTGCTTCAAAGTAAATAAATAACCCATTAAAAAGCTGTGAATTGTGGAGGTTAAACAATATAAAAAAAATCCTTTATAAACCCGAGGTTAAAATAATGGCTGGAAGCAGTCTTTTAAAACAAATCCTGGTGCCTTTCTACTGATGACTTCCCTGCTTCTCCCTTCCAGGCTATGCAGCAGGTGAGCTACCCTACCTGCAGCTGACCTTCTTACTGCCTTCTACTGCCGGTCTGTTCGCCTTTTACGATCCCTAGCTCCGGTATGACTTCACCAGACCGTGACTTGGGCTCCCCAGTGACCAGGGCACAGACGCTGGGGCTTTCACTTCTCAAGTCCTGACTCCCACTGCCTTCTCGGCCTTATGCAGGGAGCAATTCTCCTCACTAAATGCTCAGCGGGAGCAAGCACAATTGATTGCTCCCAGGGTGCCGGCCAAACACCCAGACTCACTGCTCAGCTGCACCTTCGCTTGTTCACACACCAGCTTTCTAGTCTCTGCTTTCTGCCTTCTTCTTTTCCTATAACCTCCGTTCATCTTTTTCTTTTTCTTCCTCCCCATTCGTCCGCCTTGCGCTTCTATTTATTATGGGGACGTGGATCAGGTGTTGCAATTAGCACCTTCCGGCATCTTAAGCGAGGACCCCCCACATCACAAATTCACCCGGGAACCTGCTCCTGCCACACTACCACGCCCTCTCTCTAAGCCGTGAGTGCGGCGACTATTTATTTAAAAAGTGGCCTTTTTGATTTGAACTGTGGACCCGCTACACCACACTATCATTCCTACTGAGCCACAACCAAAGTTTCCCTCCCCTGCCAGCTCTCTTCCTGCTCTCTGTTGCTTAACTTCAGTAGCTCCTATGCCTTTAAATAGGTGGTGCATGGACTTGCTGACGAATCCACAGCATCCTACATCAACAAGGCAAATAATGAGTCTCCTCCTGTCCTCCGTGCATTTGGCTCACTTCCTGTTGTTGGCAGCTTCTGCTCCCTCCTTCCATGGGACAGTCCGATCTATGAGGAGTACTGTTTTGACAGTAGTCAACCAAACCACTCTGTCTGGACATAGACATGATGTGATATCCCAGGTGATATAGTTTTAATATTATAGGTTGACGCTTGTCTTCCAGTCACTTCCTGCATCTGTTGAGGTAGTGCCTTCAGCTCTCTCCCCCTGCCTGATTAATTTGATCTGCTATCCTGATTACAGTGTAACACCTCTATTTGCCTCCTGCCTGCTTGTCTACAGCACTTTGACCAGTTTCCTTGGGACTTGGTCAGTTCACCACCTGTAACATCCCTGTGATTAATGTAATCTAACATCCTTTGATGATTTGTTGGGGGCTTCCATTTGAGGCATTGCAGATTGCGCTCTTTTTCTGAACTAAACCACTGGTGCAAGTTGTGTTGACAAGGCAGAATTTCATAGGTGGATCTTATTAGAAAACGGCGCCACGCTTGTTGGTTTATCCACAGGTCAGACCCACTAATTGATCTTTTAGCAATGGATTACCATGTTGTCCACCTCCCTTGACACCCTTGTAACACAACACTAACCTTGGAGTGCTCTTGACATCCTTGTAACACAACTCTAACCTTGGACTGCTCCTCCAGTGTGTTTTTCACCTATGGCATGACCATTTCCTCCTCCTCCTCCTTTTTGCTGGCCCTGGACAAGAGTTATGGTGCCTGTTTCCATTCATGTCCAGTTTGTGTTATGCCTATAACTTCCTGATGTATACTGCTAATAGCCTTGCCCACGTATAGCCAGTACATACTTGAGTATGTGAAGCCCTGATCATCTTCTTCTTTCAGCTGCTCAGAGCCAACCTGTTTTTTTTCCTGCTTATGCCACAGGCTGATGAATTTCAGTGATAGCTACAAGCCATTTCTCTCAACCTGCCCTGTTTCAGGCAGACAGCAAGGCATCCCTAACCATTTCTGGATGGATGATTCAGCTTTCCTATCCATCCTGCTTGCTGCTGTTCTGGAGATTTCACACAGATTCAAAGGCCATATCACCCGATGTGCTACAATGTGAATTGATAATCTCAGACCTTGTACTTTCCAGGGAGCTGACTTTACCTTGATAGTATTATTCGTATAACTACACTAACCTGAACTCAAGAGCATAAAATCCCCTTCCCTGTTTGTTGTTATCCTAAGGGGAAATCCCCCTAGATGTTACATATGAAATTAAAAGTCTGTTTTTTTTTCTTCTTTTGATCAGAATGCATATATAACTGTGTCATTTTTTTTTGTAAATTGAGAGTATAGGATCTTTAAGTTTCTAAGTTTTATTTCATATCAAAAAGCACATTCAAAGCAACCTGTAATAACGAAATATAATTAATTTTGAGTAAGAGTTCAGTTCTTAAGACCTGAAAATTTAAGACCAAATAAATGGTGGGACTTTGAAATATTTAAGCTTCTGGAGGTGGTATTCCAGGTAAAAGTTTGACAACCCCATGCTGATCTTGAATTTTGGATTGCTCTTATATTGAGAAATGCAAGTGTAGCTGTAATGAGATATAAATTCCCTTTTCAAATTAAAAGCGTTTTAATTTTGGTATAGTTTTGCTTGGAATATAAGGTTTCTTTGCACCTACCTAGTAAACGGAAATGTAAAACTTGTGAAGTTAGGCCCAGAAAATTAGCAGGTTGATTGATTGATTTACCTTTGTTTACTGTTTTGTACTTTCTTCTGTCTGTCACTCCATTATATTAAATAATTTAATTGAAATCATTATTTTGGTATTCTTGTTCTCTTGGTGTTTTTCTGGGTCCAAGCACCACTATATTAGTGTGTTTTTTTGCATTTGTCATTTTTTTCTACTGCCCCTTTTTTTTCTTGTAGAAGCATAAAGAGGGAGAAGAACGTCCCATAAAGAAACGCAAGAGAAAGGATGAGGGAAGTGTTTTAGAGAAAGAGAAGAAACCAAGAAAAATCAAAATACCCAAACAACTTGGGTGAGCTTAATTGGTCATTTTACTGATCTAATAGTTTAATTACCTAGTCTTTGTCTTATTTTGCATTTAAGAGTCTGCTGATCAGATACTTACATAAAAACAAAATTTGGTGATTTGTCAGCAATGCAATCATAGTAGTGTGAATATTCTGAAGTGACTCTAGGAATAGATTCATAGCATTGACAATTTGTATCTGTACTTTCATTGCAGTGAATGCTTTACAAAATCTCATTAATTCTTGAAACAGGTTGATACTTTTTTTTTCTTCTTACAGGGTATCAGCCCTAAATTCTCACAGACCTGATAAAAAGAAACGAAAAAAGCTAATGAAGGATTCTTTGTCATTGGCCGCCATGATCCGCAAATTTGCAAGAGAAAAGGAGGCTATGCGAAAGAATAACCCGTCCTCTATGGGAACCACGAACACAAATTCCTATCCCAAACATAACACACCAACATCTTCACAAACTACTCCAATAAACAATGTAAAGCCTGCTCCTAGTCAGACTACAGACCTCTGTGATCTGGCCACAGATCCTACTATGATCTCAATTTTGGGTTCTGCCAATGAAAATGAGCTCCTTCAGCATGCAGCAAATGCAATGGAGCTTGATTTGCTTGATGTCGACTTAGAAAAGCTGCTAGACTCTTCATCTCAGGCTAGTGCGGATGGAATGGAAGGTGGTACCAATGTTACTGAAGAGAATGGCCTACTGAGAACCTCTACAGCATGTGAAAGTGGAAATTTGAATACATCTAAAGCTTTGCCACAGAGGCAGGTGATTAGTGTGACACCACCACCCCTTCCAGAAGGTCTTCCGGAGGCTCTTCACAAGAGGATTGGTGACCTTCGTGCTGTATGTTTCTTTTTTTCCCTTCCTTTTTATGTTTTCTCTATTTATCCAATTTCATGTTGATGACAAATGTCATCTGTTGTTAAGTAAACAAGTTACAGTGATAAGACCATTTAAATTGTCTTTAGGCTACCAATCAAACTAGACTCAATTATTACGTAGTTTTACTTATTTGGGGGTAAGTATTTCATTATTTTTTTATTTTAGTTTTATTCTGCTGCTATCTTAGAATTGTAACTTTTATAATGGATGAATACCAATATCTTAACATTGGCAGAAGTAAAAAATATGCCTTAGTCTGGCTATTTCTGGTGAATTTTTTAAAACAAGGATTGCTTCCTTATTAATGCTACAGCATTTTATATACTCATAGCACAGAAACAAGAAAACATCAAGAACTATGATAACAAAATGACAAGATGACTTTTAAAATCTGTATTTAATTTTAGAAATGGTAAATAATAATTTGTATCTCTCAGTAAGAAATGTTCAGTTAATAATCTTAAATTCATGTTACATAAAATTACTGACATTAACTAAAGTATAGCCATTCATACAATTTAACAGAACATGGCATGTACCTAAAATCAGTTAAGAGCTATGTATCCAAACAAGCCATAATCCATTGTCATCCGCCCCTTGTGACAGAAATATCAACTATGCAGCTGAAAACCAACATTTTAAAATCATAGCCTGTCAATATGGTATCTTATTTTGTGAAAGCTCTTAATCTCCATTGACACGATTATAACATTGTCTACTGTAGGGTTTCCAGAATAAAATATTTCTTGCCTGGCAAAAACAGCACATCTGACAGTCAGTATTGAATTGCCTGTTGAGGTTGTTTATATTGGAAAATTGAGTTCTGGCCAATGTACTTTTTGCTCGAATGATTAATTTTCAGGTACAATGTTTAAGCACATAAAAATGTCATTTGACCCAAAATTTTTTTTTTTTTTTTTTAAAAAGAATCCTTTAGTGTAAACACAAAAATTGTGTTGTGTATATAGTGTGAAAAATATTATGAACACTATATTTTATCACTCAGCTTCATACTTTCACTTCAATTTGCCCAGTTCAGGATGTCTGTTCTAGCAACATTGGACTGAACACAAGTTCCTCAGTAAACACACACACCATGCAAGTTTCAAGCTCAGTAGTTGATGTAATATTAATGTACTTTTAATTTTTACTTGTAAGAGTTTCAAATTAAATCAATTTTGTACATCCCTAAAGTGATATGCTAGCTTTTTTGAATGAGTAATTGCAGGTGTAGATTATTGCTTTAAAAATTGGATGCTTTTACAAGGTTTTCTTAATTGCATAATCAAAATTTATTTGGTGTACTGTACATTCTGTGTGCATATCATACAATGAAAGATTGAATTTTCATATTATATTTGTGTAATCATTTTATTTCAGTATTTTTCTTTCTTGTATTTTATACACACCTTATAGTACCATGCCAATACTCAAATCTTATGTTAAAGGTAATTTTAAGCAATTTGAAATTATCTTTTTAAGCATATGTTTTTATCGTTACTGTTTACCTGGGTCCTTATCTAGAAGATTGTAGTTTATTTATCTTGCAAAGTAAAATAAAAATGAATATACTTCTTTTCTGGCATGTAATATTCATGTTAGATATTGATAATTTTTAAATTTTTTATCCTCATTTCAGTGTTTATTGCATTACATTTGATGAGCTGAGAATGCTTTTCCAATTTAAAAATGTTATCTCTGTCTATTATAAAAGGAAATCCTGAGACGAGACTTTTTCAAAGAGATAATTTCAAGTCCCACAAGACAAGACTTTGTCCATGAGATTTTTTCAAGTCACGCCCTCCTCTCAACCATATTAAACCACGCACACAGCCCTCTCACCTCTCATTCGTGTGAATGCTTTTGACAGGCACAGTCCCTGCTCTCTTAGCTCTTAAAAATTTTTGTGTTTTCCTCACTTTAAGTTCCCAATTAATTAACTCAAAAATTGTTGATTGGTTACATAGCAAATTGGTTAAATGCCTATCAATAGTCTACGCTGAAACAGTTGGTGTTGATTGTGCGGAAGATGAAAACATCAACATACAATATCCCGAAGAATATCTACAACAGTTCACACCGTACAGTCTTCCACCAGTCAAATTACTGTTAAAAGGAGGATGTATCCAAGAAAGGTAATATAGTACATCTCCCACGGATAACATTAGACACCAAAGGAGATCTTGATATGCCATTCATATTAAAACGTTAACAGTTTCCTGTTAGATAATTGTCTTTACAAAAGCTATTCTATCTATCTATCTAATGAATTGCAGAGATAAACATTTGAAAAAGTCAGTTTATTTATTAGAGAGAAAAGTGAAATTCACTCACGGGCAGTTATACGTTGTGTTATAACAATGCAAGTACAAACACAGAATCAAAATTCAATGTGATATTGTTGAAAATTTCATTAAAAAATTGTTTTTACTTAAGTTTTACAGTAAAAGTGTAAGTTTAAAAGGTATTTGAACGTTAATTTCAAATCCAAACAGAACAAAATTGTATAATGCAACAAATAACTCTTAACGCAACATGAAACATAATTTAGCTTCAAATGATTAGGTTTTACTGTTTTTTAATATGGTTAATTACTCGCTGTAATGTAAAACAATTAATTCTGTTTTGCATATGGAACAATTCTGTTGGGTGGTGCAGTGGTAGCGGTGCTGCCTTGCAGTCAGGAGACCTGGGTTTGCTTCATGGGTCCTACTTGCATGGAGTTTGCATGTTCTCCCCGTGTCTGCATGGGTTTTCTCCGGGTGCTCCGGTTTCCTCCCTCAGTCCAAAGACCTGCAGGTTAGGTGCATTGGCAGTCCTAAATTGTTCATTGTGTGTGTGTGTGTGCCCTGCCCGGGATTTGTTCCTGCCTTGTGTCCTGTTTTGGCTGGGATTGGCTCCAGCAGACCTCTGTGATCCTGTGTTAGGATATAGTGGGTTGGAAAATGACCGACTGACAATACCCATGAAAATACCAGTCTGTTTAAATTGTACATCCACATCCCCATACGCGAGCAGCTGAACTGCAAAGTGGCTAGCGTGTAGCACCGGCCTGGGGCTTGGCGAGCAAAGTGAGCAGGGGACAAAGCCCCCTAGTAGTTTAGAATAACAACATGCAATGTTTACAAAGATAATTTGTTCTGTTACTTATTTGTATTTAGTCTTTAAGGCTTCTTTTAGTTAAATAAAGGGTGAAGTTAAAGTACATTAGGGCAAGGCAAATTCTTTTGACATCTTCGATTTATTGTAGGTGCGACATGATACAGAATTGCAAACTTAATATACATGATTGGCAAAAATATACTAGTTTACAAGAATTTTTTTTCACTTATATCTACCTGCTTTCCTCCGGTACATCACCCTCAGCACTAACAACTGCGGAGGGGTATATACTGAGAATTGTGTGAAGATCAAATTAAAGATTTTACAATTACCTGTGAAACATTGTTTTAGGTAATCAGAGGTTTCTGAAATTTTGCTTGAGCAGTCTGCCATTTTTGATTTGCCTTTCAGGCCTCTAGACAGTTTGATGAAGAAGGAAGGAAGAAGTTCTTCACCTTGGACATGAATAATATTCTGCTTGAGTGAGTTGAAAAATATATTTTAGTAAAGTGTTTGTTGCTTGTAGTTTGTGGTAAAATAACAGTCTGTTACCTGTTTCCTTATAGCATTGAGCTTCAACTCCAAGATCAGGGTCCACAAGTGCGGGCTGCTGTTTACTGTCATCTAGAAGCGTTTGTGCCTTGCAACAAAGAAATGCTGATGAAGAGGCTGAGAAAACTGAATCTGAATGTACAGGTTAAAACAGTTCACTTTAAAATATGTTTTCAAAAAAATAAAACTAGTTGCTACTTCACCTAGATATATTAAATATTAGTCTTAAAGAAGCTATGTATTTGTTGCATTTTTTAAGAGATGCTATTAAAATTTTAATGGTTCTGTTAAATATTCTAGCTATGTTTTAATAAATTACTTGGATACAGATTTGAAGGCATTTGCTTTTCTGGAAACAAGTAGAAGACTCACTGATTCTTAAAGGGGAGTTTATGGAAGGAGAAATGCAAGTTCTTCACTAACAGAAAAAATAGTAAAAAAACATTTAGTTTTGACTTAGGCAGTCCTGTCTTTAAAGGAATGCTGCAGATGTGGAAAAACATGCTCATTATCGATACCTACTTGCTAAGCATTAAATGGTGCAGTGATAGGAACAGGTTGCATGTGAAAGGGTCAATACTTTTTGTAATGTTTTGTCAGTGAGATATTAGTCAAAGGTTAAATAAATCCTTATGGAGAGTTTCTTATTTTTGACTGCTGATATCAAAATGCTGTCATATTCAGTTAGTGTTTGATAATGATGCACCTCTTGAAGCTGGAGATGTTGAAAAGGATCCAGATGCAGAAAAAAGTGGCAAAATGTTATCACTTCCAGGTGGTGTAATGGAAATGTAATTTTGCCTGACTTGCTAACGATACGATGTCCATCTGCTTTTCAGGGCAAATATGTTCGATGCCTATATTTTTTTTTACAATCTTAACCTACATTCCCTGAAAAGCGGTTATGGGTGTAGTTCTGTTTTGCTGGCACATTATAGTTTTCCTTTGCTGGTACAGACTTAAGTATTGCTGTAGGAATTTGCATACTTTTTCTTAAACCTAATTTCAAACTGGTATTACTTGGTTGATCATGTCCATCCCTTCTAAATGTATTTGCAGGTTATTGATCAATTTAATAGGCTGGTGATTAAAAAATGTATCATGGTCTTGTTAAATTTCTAAAATGATTACTTTGAAATCATTTGTATTCTTGTTGTGTTACCATGCTTTAATTTTGTACATTTACAGGATGACAGACTACGGATGCCACTTCAGAGACTTAAGCTTGCAGTTGGTAATGTAATGCCTGAACAGATTTCAAGATACCATGAGGATTGCCTTGCACATAGCCAAGCCAAGGTGGCAAAGATTGCAAAGTATGTATATGTGGTTTGTCTGTAAAATAATCTGTTTATAGTTTTGATATAAAGCTCATATTTATTTTTCATGGGATTCAAAGCATATATGTAATATATTTTCTTTGTATTAGGACCACTAATGCCAGTGGACTATTGGGTATTCAATTAATCATTGCATAAAGGTTTTTCGTGTACATTGCTTTTTCAAGTATTATTTATAACTCCTTATTGCGTCTACATTGCTTTTTCATAACTTGGGAATCATCTTTCTCTTACACCATGACATTCCAAACATCTGCTTGATCTTTTTCATCTCTGTCCTTGAGCATGCTATTTCCCACACAGCATTCATAAACATTTCTCTTCAATTTCGGAGAAGTTTCTTTAGAAGTCAGAATGAGGTGTGTCTCCCAATATTTCTTCTCATCTCATTTTTGCTATCATTGCTGTGCCATCATCGCCTTCTGTACTGAAACATATTACATAAGTAGCAGAACTTCCCTTCTTTCTCCAAACAACTCCATTATGGATATCTAAATGTATATTTAATATATCCGCATCCTGCACACTCTTGCACATTCTCTGCAAACAAAGGGTGCACTTGCCACCTGCAGACCACCCTTCATGCCACTACATTTTTTTAAATTCCTTGCATCCCCTTCCATCAACCTATGCTTTAGCTTGAATTTCTTCCAACACTTGAACTAAATACACCACCTGAGCAGGCACCTACCTCTTCCTTGCTTCCTCTCCATATACCTCTGGCCATCACCTTAGTATTCCTGCTTTTATTTGGAGTCATTTTGCTTCCAAATTATCTTTCTATTTCAGTGTATTCTTCCATTCAACTTCACTTTTTGGCATTAATATGGAATCATCTGCATACAAGAGCCCCATGGCGATCTTTCACACACTTCTCTGGTTAGTGTCTTCCATCACTATTACAGAAAGCACCAGACACAAAACGGGTGGTAGGTGAAGTCCCTCTTCTTGCTTTCTTGACTGCCGTTCATGCTTCCTCATACATTAACCACTGTAGACACTAGTCCTCAAAGTTCATCTCATCACCTTTTGAAGCACCTTGATACCCGATTTTTGTGTAACACTTTTTTTTTTTCACCTAAATTCATTATCTGCTTCAAGTGCTTGATCTGTAGCTATGACCCACATTCCAGTGGACTGCTCTTTCCATTGTATATTAGAATTACCATATATAGTACTTCTTTTTCAGTCTTCAGTAATCCTCCTTTCATGCACAATTATTTTGCACAGGGCTGTCAACCATTCAACCCCAGAACCATCTGCTGCTTTCAGCATTTTTAACATCACTCCAGTTGGGCCAGCTGCTTTACCTATCTTTATTTTTTTTTTCTGCACTTTTGAGTCGTCCTCTCTCAGGCTTACAGCTTGACCCTATTGTTTTGTCAAAGTGAATATTTGTTTGTTCTCCTCACTCAGTAACTTCATTAAGGTATCCTTTAATCTCAATACTTTCAATCACAATGTTTACCTCAGTGTTTTTCATGCATTTCCTATCTATATTGTATACTGTCTTTCTTTTGCCATCTGCTTTGCAATCTTGAACATATTTCTCTTTTCTACTTTAAAGAAGAATGTGGACTGTTGTATATCCCAGTTGTGTTTTTTTTTTTTTTTGTTTTGTTTATGGTACCTTTCCTGGCTAGGAAACCATCATGCAAGAAAGACAGGAAGAGGAGACTGCCTTTTGGGGCCATGGGTGGCAGCATCCCTCTGGTATCGCTCCTGTTGTGACACTAACAAGGCTGAGTTGTAGTTTTGGTGGGCAGCCCTGTTGGGTTCTTTGGGTGCCACTAGAGTGAACTATTGGGGGCAGGCTACCCTGTGATGGAGATAATAATCCTGTTGCACTGAAAGTTCTCTTCAGTTCAAATTGTAAAGGAACCGCTTCGTCTCCAACAGGGGTTCGGAGTTGGGAGGTGGTGGACAAAGCTTGCTGGGGAGTGGTGAGGAGAGAGAATGGAAAAGTAAAGGATTAAAATGGTTTGTGCTGTGCTGAGTCAGCAGAAGCCAGTCGAAGGTACCTACTTCTATTACCACATAAATACTCACTTTACTTCTTTAAGTGAAAGCTATGGTGTCCCTTTGAATGCTCCAGTGAATTGAAAGCTGCTGTCCTTCACAAAGTCCGCAGGTCATTGAATTGCAGAAGGGGGTGGGTGTAGCAGTTTGTTGGCCACTAAAGTGCATGGAAGGGGTGAGAATGGTTTAGAGGGATTGTCCCACACTGAGGCTACATATACACTACCGTGTTCTCATTTAAAAGTTGCTTTTTTAAACGAAAATGATGTCCGTTCACAGTAGAGGTTTTGCATTGTTTTTAAAAGGATTCCTGTCCATGTTGAAACAAATATGACCTAGACCATCACACACACTGGGCATGCTAATGTTGGCGTCAAACTCTGCAAAGGGACTGTCCCGTGAAAATCTTATTCCTGTGTGCTTTCAAAACAATTCAAAACATTGGACTGTGATAGTGTATTCACAGGATATAAACAGAGAGAAATTCTTTAAGGAGCGCAATGAATTGCTGTTTTGTCACATTAATGCAGTGATTACAGTTGAAAGCAACAGTCATCAGAACTGACAGTGGTCGTCTTGTCATTAAATGTAAACTACAGATGTTAAAGCAAGACTTATTTTGAAAGTGTTTAGCTCTATGCTTATTTGTGAGAGGGTTGATTACAAGCAGTTCATCAATTGGAGCACATCTTGTACCAAACAACGTTTGTAAAAGTAACTCAATATCAAAACATAAATTCATAAGTAAGTGTGTGTGTGTGCATCTATGTCTTGTCTTTACTGCATTCTGCTTTAATATCTCTGTTCAGTAATATTATGGCCTCAGCTGCATTCTACACTCATCCACTTTGCTTTAATATCTCTGTCCAGTAATATTATGGCCTCGGCTGCATTCTACACTCATCCACTTTAAGTGCCTTGTTATTACTTTTGTGCAGTGTGCTCCTCCTTACTGAATAGATTAAATGATAAACATTGATTAGAGGCTGCCAGTGGAGTTATATAAAATCTGATTTTCATGGTGCTATAAATTTTTTTTTTTCTACAACGGTAAAGCTGCAGGCCTAGAGATTCAATGCAAATCTTTAGTGCTTGGTAAATACATTGTCTTTTTATGCATGTTATTAGCATTCAGACTTTATAAAATGCTATTTAGATGCATATAGGTAAGCAGCAGAACAAGTGCCATGGAAAGCAATTCTATGCCTGCTATTTTGGATAAATGAGTGTTTTTTTTTTTTTCCCCCAATCCTCCCCATTACCCCCAGGCACCCCCATATCTTTGTCTGTCTAAAGCCATAGTCTCAACATTTCACCATCTCATCAGTTCCTCCTGTCTGTCCCTTTCTTGTACATGTTATTTGCTGATAGGCTTCTCGGACAGTATACTTGATCAGTTGTGAAATAGATATTTTTGTGCCGCAGAAATGGTGGCTGTCCATGATGTTGTTGTTTAACATACTGGTGTTCTTTAACGTACTGCTGCAATACAGAGTATGACCAATAGCAGCATATACTGTATATCACTCAGCACTGAATTCACACTTCAATATACTTTTGCTAATTCACTACACATTCACTAACCCATAGTTTAAGAAAAACTGTTCTAGTGCATTAAGGGAGGCGGGGGGCGTCCCCCACAGAGTCTTTTGCATGTTGGAGAGAGGAAGAGCAAAAAGCTGAACACGAGGTCTTTCAAAACTATTTACTTCCGGTACCAAAACTTCTGAAATGTTGGCAGTGTACTATTTTTTTAAAATTGATTTTTTTGCTACTTTTTCAGTACCAGCACGCTGCAAAACCCCAACCAGTACTATGTGTACTTGTAACTGGGATTTAGGGCTCAGTGCTGTCCCCTAGTGGCCACACTACCTTCTGCAGCTCACTTTAAAATTCCATTTTCTTGACTTCTTGCACACTCACAACTGCTTTTCTGGCATTCTGCTTTGCTTCCTTATACATCAATGTGTCATATTCTGCCTTCTTTTTCCTGACACTCTTTATAGTATTTCCCCTTTTCCTCCATTACCATCTATACCTCAACATTCCACCCCCTTGTTTCCTTGTGCCTCAGCGGTCACTTAGTCCACCAGACATGATTTATTGGTTTCCACTTGCTATTCATACCTGATGCTTATAAAATAATAAAAATTAAAAAAAAATATATAAAAATAAGTTGCTGTTTCTACTAACATCTCAACAGATTTACTCCTCACATTGCCCTCCTTCAACTTGAGGCCCTTCAGCATCAGTTCATACTTCCTTTTACTTTACTTCATGTCTCTTACTACAAGATCTCCAGCAGTCAAGCAATTCTGTGATAGACAGCTTTCTTCAAGGATCTGTTTTACATTGTTCACTCTAGCTTAATTAACTTTCCTCACCAACAAGTAGCGTATCGTACCACTTACACCACCAGATTCATATGTTGCCAAAGGCATACAACCTTTTCCATCACATTTCCAAACCCCCAAACCCTCTCGCTCTTAACATACCTAGTACTGAAGCAAAAGCTTATATGTATTTCATCAGAACCATCTCCACTGGCTCCAGCATGCCCATTCAAGTCGCAACCAATCGCAATCACCACCATCAAACTATCCAAAACTTGCCTTTCTCTTCATTGCTTCTGCCAATGTGTGTGGCATATGCTCTGAGACTATATTTGTAAGATGTTTACCAAAAATCATTTATCAACTACAACACACTCCTTTCACCCCTTTCACCTTCTGCATCTACTGCGCAAAGTTTTCTTAGTAAAGTACACCAACATTGACAATCACTGAGAAAAACCTGTAGCTACCTTTATTCTCTCTAAGCATTCTGTCGCCTTTACCTTGAAATGTTGTCTGTTACATGTGGCAAAAATGTATACTCGTGTTCAGTACTTCCAACACGTCATCTGATATTTTCTCCACTCCTCTTTCCACCTTCATATTCCTAATATCCTAAGTTACAACCTTTATACTCAGTCCTTTACACTTGCTACTCATTGCTTCTCCTTTATTTCCCTCACCACTTAGCCCCCACACAGTGAATGAAGTCTAATGCCATTCTAAATAGTGTTTTCCCTGCCTTTTGGTTCAGTGGTGGTGCTCATGGGATACTTTGGGCTCGTCTCTGCCCATGCTTTGCAATTCTTATCTTTGTACATCATCATGCAGGTGTTTTAGCTGAAGTTTCAAGACCGGCAGCAATTCCAGAAACATCATTTAATTGCATTTTGCGACATGCAAGGGGTACAGTGATGTTCTAACTCCAAGTCATGGAGGATTATACTCGTGATCTATGTAATATTAAATGCGTTTTGAGCTACTCTCTTAAGGATCTTAGAAATGGTAAATTATATATATATATATATATATATATATATATATATATATATATATATATATATATATATATATATATATATATACTAATAAAAGGCAAAGCCCTCCCTCACTCACTCACTGACTCATCACTAATTCTCCAACTTCCCGTAGGTAGAAGGCTGAAATTTGGCAGGCTTATTCCTTACAGCTTACTTACAAAAGTTGGGCAGGTTTCATTTCGAAATTCTACGCATAAGGGTCATAACTGGAAGCTATTTTTCCCCATATAATGTAATGGAGTCTTGAGTTGAGATGGCCGTGGGGGGCGGAGTTTCGTGTGACATCATCACGCCTCCACGTAAGTACGTAGAGAACAAGGAAGAACTCCAAACAGCGATCAGCACAAAACGCCATTTCACAATTGAGAAGGCAGAAAACATTATGAAGCAAATGATGCATACAAGCATATTCATAAGTACAGCTACTGCGAAACAAAGCACGGCGTGAACCGTAAGTTTATATTAAATTAAGTTCATAGACAGGCTGCCACTAGCGCTTGTAATTTAGTGCCTGCCCATATAAGGCCGCCCATCAGCGCAATCCAATACAAACACTGCCGGTAAATGTTCACGGGTGAAGGACTGTGCTTATGCAGAGGAAGATGAGATGGTCAGGGTGGTGTTTGGCACAAACTCATTGAAACTGCGAGAGAAACTTTTAAGTGCCGGGTCTTAGCTGACATTACACGAGATGGCACCAGTACAGCTGGGAACCTTCGATGCAAGAACACCAAGCGGCTCACGGAACTGACGCAATGCACAGACAAAAGCAACAGTTCCAAAGAGTGCTGAACAAAACCGAATTACACAATTGAGAAGGCAGCAAAAAATATGAAGCGCCTTATACATACAATCATATTCATAAGTGCAGCTACTGCGGAAACAAAGCACACGGTGGAAAAAGTGAATGTCCTGCTAAAGGAAGACAGTGTAAAAAAAACCCGTGCATGCAGTTTGTCACATCACAGATAAAAAGGAAGACGAGCTGTTTATTGATGCAGTAAGGAACTAATCGATGAATGAAACCTCTTATCTTTACAACGATTGACAAACACGGAATGTAACTTGAACACATCCTACAAATACGAGCCTGATTGAAAGAAATAATGATAATCAAATCCTTGATGACAGCAACATTCAATAACACTCACAAAACAATTACTGTATATTGACAATCATGTTACGCTATTTTTAAAATGTTCCCTTTTCTTTTCATAACTTCTACTTCTCCACTGTACACGGGTATATATATAAATGTATATATATACCCCGATCTACAATACATACTTTAGCATAGACAAGCCACACGCTGTGGCGCAATTGTAGAGTCTTCGCCTCTAACGCCGACATTCGAGGTTCGATTCCCGAGAGGGGGTGTACTGACTATGTACGCGCGTACCCGATTCATTTTACCTTCGCATCTCCTTGGTTTGGGACGTATGAAAAATATTAGGTTAACGAGAATCATGTTACGCTATTTTTAAAATTTTCCCTTTCTTAGCACAAGCACAGCTGAGAAGCTTCGATGCATGTACTCCATAACGCGCTAAAAATAACGATTTAATCACACTTTCAATTCCAAGCAAACGGAACTTTTGTCAATGCATGATTTCCTGGTACATCCATTACACTGATGCACACATCACAGCTACAAAAATGTTAGAGTCGGAATAAAGCGCGCTCCTACGACTGATCATTTCGACTACCCGTAAGCCTTGATAAAAGCATGGTTTTGTGCACACTGAAAAGCAAGCAAAATTAGATGCATTACAGAAAGCGGACTTTGTGGCTCTTACTGGGGATCATTGGACTCCGTGACCGTTAGTAATTCTAAATACATCTAATTACAAAATGTTCAATGATCACACTGTTTTAGCCTAATGTACAAAATAATTTTGGCTAATGTTACTCAGAGTTTAAAGAGTAAGCTGGTCAAATTACCTTTTATGTTTCTGACTTATTTTTTTAAGAAGAAAACTGCACTTTATGTTGAAATTTTGGTTATTATTATTTAAAGACAATACTATTCTGAAAATGTACTTAAAGTACTTAAACTACCACTTTATTTTTAAGTCTGCCCAATTTTAACCAGGGATGATATTTTTGTTTCTGTTTTGAATTCAAATGCAGTTTAAAAGCTTTTTTTCAGAAATTAAAACAGCTTCAGTTTACAATATTCATGTCCATGTCTATTATTTGATTCTGTCGCCCACTAAAACCGCTTTTAAATTAAAAAAAAAAACATTTGCCATTTGGGGCAAATTTACGTGTGCGATTACATACGATTAATCAAGATTAATTCTTACACAGCCTCTAATTAATTGGATTAATTTTTTTAATCGAGTCCCACCCCTAATATATATATATGTAGATATATATATGTAGATTTGTATATATATGTGTATATACAGTATATATGTAGATATGTATATGTTATATATGTATGTGTATGTATATGTATGTATATATGTATATATATATGTATATATGTATATATATATATATATATATATATATATATATATATATATATATATATATATATATATATATGCCAGCAACACTCATGACAATGACAAAACAATTACATTGTCAATCATCTTACGTTATTTTTAAAATGTTTGCTTTTATACACTAATAAAAGGCAAAGCACTCACTCACTCACTCACTCATCACTAATTCTCCAACTTCCCGTAGGTAGAAGGCTGAAATTTGGCAGGCTCATTCCTTACAGCTTACTTACAAAAGTTGGGCAGGTTTCATTTCAAATTCTACGCCTAATGGTCATAACTGGAAGGTATTTTTCTCCATTAACTGTAATGGAGTTGAGCTGGAAAAGGCGGGGGCGGAGTTTAGTGTGACATCATCACGCCGCCCACGTAATCACGTGAACTGACTGTCAACTGATACGTAGAAAACCAGGAAGACCTCCAAAAGCGCTTAAGAAAACATGCATTATATAATTGAGAAGGCAGCTAAACAATAAGAAGCGGCGAAAGTGACATATACTACCCTATTCATGAGTGCTGCTACCTCGAAAGAAAGCAAGGTGTAAACCTAAACTTTAAATTAAGTTCATAGACAGGCTACATGCTTCACATGCCCACAGGTAATGCGGGATACAAGTTTAATGAGAGGACGAGGATATAAACAGAGTTTTGATCACTTTGTAACTAAGTTAAAATTGTAGGTGAAGGGGTGTGCTTATGCAAATTCCAAGAGACTGTGTTTGTGGGGATTGACGGTTAAAGGGTGGGGAGTCACGCCATCATCTCCTCCCATTTACCTCATTTCGCTCTGAGCTGAGCTCATGCTAGCCGCTCTTCCAAGCAACTGGCCACACTGCCACCAAATACTCACAGAAAAATCCACAAGTTAATACACATGCTGTCTCTAGAGTTTCTCCACACTGAATCCTCCAGGCACTACTTACAAAAGGTTACATTGACAATCGTGTTACGTTATTTTTAAAATCTTTCCTTTTCTTAGCACAAGCACAGCTGAGAAGCTTCATGCATGTGCTCCATAACGCTTAAAAATAATGCATTTAATCACACTTTGCATTACAAGCAAAGGGGGAGCTTTTGTCAATGCATGATTTCCTGGTACACCGATTACATTGATCAGCGATCGATTCATTTTACCCTCGCACCACCTTAGTTTGAGAAGAAGTCTGAAAAATATGAGGTTAACACAGAAAAACATCACCAATTCAAGCTTTATGAATAATCGATTCGCCATCAATAATTGTTTTGGTAAAGCCATCCTCCTTCCATTTTATAATTTTTCCGCCACTAGCCATGATTAAATGAACGGTAAAAAGTAAGAGCGAGGGTGACTTATTTAGGCAGGAATATATATGACAGCAACACTCATGACAATGTCAATCATGTTACGTTATTATTAAAATGTTTCCTTTTTTTTTTTCATTACTTCTTTAACACACTACTTCTCCGCTGCGAGGCGCGGGTATTTTGATATATATACAGTGGAGGAAATAATTATTTGACCCCTCACTGATTTTGTAAGTTTGTCCAATGACAAAGAAATGAAAAGTCTCAGAAC